>NW_027052021.1:0-30332 GCF_036321145.2 Pelmatolapia mariae
GCGCCATGTTATTGTTTACATGAGATGAATTACAGAATGGGAGATAGTAAGATTAACAATATTTTGTCTCTATCTGCAAGTTTTACACCTATTTTCTTGTGAGTACAAGAAAATAATTATTATAATATCATGTGTTAAATTTGCTTAGATGAGAGGGTCCAGCAGTAGGTCAGATGAATAGGAAAGGATTTGTCTTTGTGTTTCAGTTTGGCTTAGCTGTAGCCCTGAGAGTGTGTGTAATTGTTTAGAGAGAAAGGAATTTATGGACACTGGGGGTCTGCCTGTCATAAAAGGAGTCAGGAAGCTACCGTTGGGGGTTGCTGATGCTGATACTTGTACCTTTAATAAAAGTTCATAATTGCCATAACTTGGAAGTAGGTTTGCAGGAGACTCTCCACCTGATCTGTAAATGTAAGACAACAAGAGGCCAATGGCCCAGTGGATGCAGAGTGGGGGTCTCAGTGTTTGTAATATGTTAACTCCGTTTTCTATGTTGTGTAGAGGAATTTGGTGTGGCTTGGGCGAAGAGATTACTTTTATGACCTCCAGGAAGTCACATACATAGAGACACACACCCAGTGCTTTGACTATTACGACACACCCACACCTACATGCACACTCACTCACGTGCACTCACATAGACACACAGGTACGTGCACACACAGGCACTCACGTGCTCGTGCATACACACACAAACGCAGAGTTTCCAGCACACGATGGGGGTTTTATGATTGGGTCACTTCTATAAAACTGTGTTTCACAGACAAAGGAGGGAAGCTCTGCAGCGGGACACCGGCCTTGCACGTCTCCCCTCCTACAAGATTCATGCTTAAATGAAGATAAACAAAGATGAATAAAGGTTTTGTGAAATGACTACTGAGTCCGGTGCCGTCTCTGGATGCCCAAGGATTAAAAAGAACCGGGATGAAACTCCCTCCATTTACAAAGGCAGAGGCGTCATGGTGTGATTATTTTACATGTACTTGTTTTTTCCTGTGTAATAATATTCAACATTGCCGTCAATACATTTCTCAAAAAATGCCCCTCTGTGCAAAATGGGTTTAAAACATAAACAGCTGTGGGAGACTGTTTGTCCGTGATTTAGACAGGGGGAACAAATCGTGGCAGGATCAGCCTGATATTGTTTGTATCCCACTGTAACTTTACTGTATAAAGAGCTAACATCTCCTAAATGTCAGGAGTAGTTAGTCACAAGAAGTGTTTGTGAACTAAAAATCAAGAATGTGGGATCCTGTTTGTCCGTGATTTTAAGAGCCCAGCGCTGCTCCCGACCAAGGGAAAACAATTCTGCGGGGGAGACCTACCTCAGCACTTGTGCAGGTGAAACCAAAGGGAAGATATGCTTCACCATATTTAGTCTTTGTCTTAGCACGATGTGGGTTTGGTAACATATTCAGCCATGCTTCACCTCCTGCTTTGTGTTTGTGTGGGCGCCCCATCAAAAAACCTGTCCATTATGCTAGCAGTGTCCAAGTGTTTTCTGGTTTTTTTCCCTTTTCAGTGGCGGAGCGGGGGGGGGGGCTTACTGGGCTAGGGGGCGAGGGGAGCTGCTGCCTGCGAGTGCGCTGTTGGAGAAGCACAGCCAGGCAGACAGAGGAGAACTGAAGTTCGACCAGGTACCAAAGCAAATCATTCATACTGTACAAATAATGTAAATATGACGGTGAATCACGAAAGATTGATATCAAACTGATCACGTGACCCATATTACGTTACTTGCTCTTCAATTTAATCAACAAATGGCGAAATGAAAAGCCGAACAACAACAATGCTGTTTCTTTAGAGAGTCTTAGCTTACATATATGTTTATTTCATATTTTCAGTTGTTACCCTCCACGGCAAAATAAATCAGTTTCAGAAATAGTACTGATATACAAGAATGGACATAAGGAGCTCCTTTCAAAGAAAAAACTCTTGTAGATGTTATTTTATATATTATGCTTTGTATGTTGTTCAGTATATTTCTATGCAAAACAAGAGGAATTTCAATACACAGCAGTATATTCACAGTTTAAACCAGATACTTAGAGATGGAACAAGAGCAGGTGAGACAGACATGTTAGTCAAATGGTTGTTTACCAAAAGTATCACCGTATCATAGGTACTCATGTATCTCGTACTTAGTGTTTCTTTTTAGGTTTGTTATTTTTCAAATTCTATATTTATGAAGTTATGCAGGCTTGTTTACACAACAAGGCTAAATAATTATATAAACTTTTCTCAATCTAAATAGTGGACTTTGGTTGAATTAAAAACACAAGTGTAGTGCAGGTCTACGAAGATTTTTAGTGCTACTATCATCTAGTTCTGGTTCTGTCTTGGTTAAGTCCTAAGTAGTCCTGATTTTGAACTGTTGTAGTCCTGTTTTCATTCTGGATCAGTTCTGGGTCTGGTTGAATTGGGGTTTAGTCCCTGTGTTTTCATACAGCCCTGATTTTGTTCTGCCTTGCTGCTTAATGAAAAAAAAAACGAAGCTTAGGGTGTCCTGTATATGTGATATATATATTTCTCCCTATATGAAGTCATTCTTATTTGAACAAAACTCAAAACAGAGCATATTAATCTTTCAGTCATTTCTCCCCCCACTCCCCTCCCCCCAATCCCACATGCATCATACTACTCTTTAGGGCTAAGCCCCGGTGTATCAAATGTCTGCCTCTGCCCTAAATTCCTGATCTTCATTCAAGCTTGTCACACTGTTCATGTGTTGTAACAAATCTTGTTTTAATATATTACTTGTGAGTTATATGTAAGCATCTTTAATGTAATGATTAATTACCAGAGCATTTTAATTTAATACAGTCACTTTATTTCAGTCTGAGAAATATAAAACCTGTTTTATCCTCAATCTTTGTTTCAGTGTGAACAGTCTGTTGAAGCAGAGCCATCAGTTTATAATACTTTTTAAGAAAGGCCGACCTGCTGAATCGAAGCCAAGTCTGTTTTAAACAGCACTTTACAAAATTCTCTGCTCTCCCTCCTCCCTCTCCCTCCCTCTGAAGACAAAGACCTGGAGGGGGAGAACTTTAAATAAGCACTATGGCAGATATGCAACCAACTTTAAACGATCTCAGTCATTGACAGAAAAATGAAGGAAGACATCCGACATCTAAATAAGTGTTTATATCGAAGAATAATAAGGAAATTAAAAAAAAATATATTCTTTTTTTTTTTTTAGCCAAACTATAAAACATTAAAACGACATGTCACATAAAATGTTATTTAGTTTTGAGTTTTCCAAAATTATTTCATTGATCACTATAAATCATTTAGTTTTAATTTTTGCGTGTAGTTTTTAAATTTCTATTTAGGTTTCTTTTGATCTAGTTTTATTTCTGAGTTTAACTTAAGCGAACTACGATAACTTTTGTGTTCCTGTCTTCCTGTTGGAGAGGAGCCAACAGTTTGTGGCGCAGTTTTCTTAAGACAGACATGTAGAAAATATTCATTTACAAAGTCTGCTCTCCGTGTCCTGGTGTTCCTGTTAATAACACCCAGTGCTCAGAGTGTCTCCAGTCGAGCTCAGACCACATCCAGTGTGTTTGGTCTGATTCCCAAAGTCTGATCACACAGTAACAGAAAATGGCGGACACACTCAGCCTCTTTAGAAAACATTACACACTGACTTTAATGGAGAGACCGGAAATAAAAACACACACAGTTTTTTTGTGTGAAGAAATCAAACATGAGCTGAACAAACAGTAAAGTTCCTAAAGACAAACTGTTAAAGGAGGAAACAAAGCTAACTTACAGTTTCTTCACACACCAACAACAAGCTCCACTCCACACCTGGACACTAAACATGGACACACAGGTGAGCTGCTTCCTGGAAGGAGGCGGGACTCCACCTGAAGCTCAGCACAGGTGGGGAGGGAGGAGGAGGAGGCAGATTTTCACAATAAGAGCCCCTTGTTTTAGAATGACTATAACGTCACACTGATGGTTTGTTACTGTGTTACCATCAGTAACTTTGTCTGATTTCACCATGTTTCAAATTCAGGAAAATAATAAAATGTATTTTTTATCAATGACAATTATTCAAAATAAACTATTCAGTCTTAAAATCAACATGGATTTGATTCTCCTTCCACCTTTTCAACAGACTCAAGCTAATCAGATTTTTCTATCACAGCTGTTTTACAGACAGATGTAGGACACTTCTTTATATAAATGAAGCTGATAAGGCGGTATGGAGATCTTTTAAAGTGTGTCGTTGTCCAATTAAATTGGTTTGTGTGAGGCCCATAAATGACAAACACTAACAACCAAACTCTTGTTCTTCTCCATATGAATTCACTCTGTGAACTCTTCTCTTTATGATGTTGTTATGAAGGCTTTTCCTTTACCATGAAAGTATCCTGGATCATTCACACGTGTCTTCTGTGGATGTCCAGGCCTTTCTCTTTTCCTTCATTTAAATTTAACTATTTAATATCTGTGTACAAACTGACCTTTATGTCTTACTTCAGACGGGATTAACTGCAGCTTCTCTGTGTTTGTGGCCACATCTTCTATTAATTATGAACAACACTTAATTGTCTGTAAATGGTTAGACTTGGCTTTCCAAGATGGCGCCGCGTATGGATGCCCTGGTACTTCAGTGCGTTACTTCTGTTTTGTTTTTGTGCATAACTTGTGTGTCTGGGCACTCCTCTGGATATTCTTACACCAGAGAAGAGCTTCTTAACTACAGGACTACAACGCCTGTGGATTTACTTCCAATTTTTGTCGCATCTGCGGCAGATTTACTACAGACCTTGATCAGGAAAGTGAGACGCCGAAGGAGAGGAAAGCGAGCCGGCGCACTCGTGCGCCTGAGGAGACGCGGACTGCGAACTGCTCTTCCTGGGATCTTCCTTTCCAACGTACGCTCACTCAGGAATAAGATGGACGAGCTGGCCCTGATGAGAAGCATGAACAGAGATTTTGCCTCCTCCTGTGTCTTATGTTTTACAGAGTCGTGGCTCTGCGAGGACATCCCGGACTGCGCGCTCAAGCTGGAGGGTTTTCATCTGCTGCGCGCGGACCGGCAGGCCTCTCTCTCTGGTAAGACCACAGGTGGAGGTGTCTGCTTCTACATTAATAGTGGCTGGTGCACAGATGTAACAGTGATTGCTCAGCACTGCTCTTCCTCTCTGGAATACCTTTTTATTCACTGCAAACCATTTTATTCTCCGCGGGAGTTTGCTTCATTCATCTTGGCCGCTGTTTACATCCCGCCAGATGCGGATGTGCAGGCAGCTCAATGCGCCCTCGCGGAGCAGATACTGCACATGGAGCAGACATTCCCAGACTCTCTCATTATTGCTCTTGGGGACTTTAACAAAGCCAATCTGAGCCAAGAGCTTCCCAAATACAAGCAGAATATTAAATGCCCGACCAGAGAGGAGAGGACATTGGATCACTGCTACAGCACGATCAGCGGGGCCTATCGCGCGGTGCCCCGCGCTTCACTCGGACTTTCTGATCACGTCATGGTCCACCTGATCCCCGCGTACAGACAGAGGCTGAAGCTCTCCAAACCTGTCGTGAGGACTAAAAAAGTGTGGAGCAACGAGGCTGTGGAGGAGCTTCGCACCTGTTTGGAGTCCACAGACTGGGACACAATGAAGGCTGCTTCTAACAGCTTGGACGAGTTTACGGACACTGTCACCTCCTATATCCACTTCTGTGAGGACAGCATTGTGCCATCACGCACCAGGGTGAGTTATAACAATGACAAACCCTGGTTTACTCCTAAACTCAAAAAGCTGTGGCTGGAAAAGAGAAAGGCGTTCAGAAGCGGAGACAGGGACTGCTACAGAGAGGCCAAGTACAGGTTCACTAAAGAAGTGGACATTGCAAAACATCAGCACTCTGAGAGGATGCAGCAGCAGATCTCAGAGAATGACTCGGCCTCTGTGTGGAAAAGTTTTAGGAATATCACCAACTACAAGCCTAAAACCCCCCACTCCACTGACGACTTGCTGTTGGCCAACACCCTTAACGACTTTTACTGCCGTTTTGACGAGCCATCAAGCAGCCTTCACACCTCCAACGGCCCCAACAATAGAGACACTTCGGACATTCATTCCCTCACCTCTCCCCCCTTCACAGAGCCATCACCACCATCATACACTTCATCTACAATACCTCCCTCCACACCCCACACCAAGGAGGATTTCACACCACCTTCTCCCACCA
Source organism: Pelmatolapia mariae (assembly GCF_036321145.2). Lineage (NCBI taxonomy): Eukaryota > Metazoa > Chordata > Actinopteri > Cichliformes > Cichlidae > Pelmatolapia > Pelmatolapia mariae. The sequence goes on from NW_027052021.1 coordinate 6,205, forward strand.
CTACTCTTCATATTCATGAAGCAGATGTGAGGAAGCAGTTTAAGAGTCTGAATGCTCGAAAAGCTCCTGGCCCAGACGGTGTGTCTCCTGCCACCCTCAGACACTGTGCAAACGAGCTGGCCCCAGTGTTTTCTGGCATTTTCAACTCCTCACTGCAGGCATGTCACGTGCCTGCCTGCTTCAAGTCCTCTACCATAATCCCTGTCCCCAAGAAACCAAGGATCACTGGACTAAATGACTACAGACCTGTGGCTCTGACATCTGTGGTCATGAAGTCATTTGAGCGCCTGGTTCTCTCCTACCTCAAGACCCTCACGGCCCCCCTCCTGGACCCCCTGCAGTTTGCATACAGAGCCAACAGGTCTGTAGACGATGCTATCAACATGGCTCTACACTTCATCCTGCAGCATCTGGACTCCCCAGGAACCTACGCCAGGATCCTGTTTGTGGACTTCAGCTCTGCCTTCAACACCATCCTTCCAGACCATCTCCAAGGCAAGCTTTCCCAGATGAATGTGCCTGATCCCATCTGCCGGTGGATCACTGACTTCCTGACGGATAGGAAGCAGCATGTGAGGCTGGGAAAGAATGTCTCGGACTCCCGGACCATCAGCACCGGCTCCCCTCAGGGCTGTGTTCTTTCTCCTCTGCTCTTCTCCCTGTACACCAACTGCTGCACCTCCACCCACCAGTCTGTCAAGCTAATCAAGTTTGCAGATGACACCACCGTTATTGGACTCATCTCGGACGGGGATGAGTCTGCCTACAGGAGGGAGGTTGAACGTCTGGTGTCCTGGTGCAGCCACAACAACCTGGTGCTGAATGCCCAGAAGACAGTGGAGATTATTGTGGACTTCAGGAAGCACACAGCCCCACTCCCCCCCATCATCCTGACTGACACCCTCATCACCTCTGTGGACTCATTCCGCTTCCTGGGTACCACCATCACCCAGGACCTGAAGTGGGAGCCCACCATCACCTCCGTCATAAAGAAAGCCCAGCAGAGGATGTACTTCCTGAGGCAGCTGAAGAAATTCAACCTGCCAACACGGACGATGAAGCAATTCTACACCGCAATCATCGAGTCCATCCTCACCTCCTCCATCACCGTGTGGTACGCTGGAGCCACTATCAGGGACAAACAGAGACTGCAGCGTGTTGTGCGCTCTGCTGAGAAGGTGATTGGCTGCAAACTCCCATCTCTGCAGGACCTGTACACCTCCAGGACACTGGGGCGTGCAGCTCGGATCAGAGCGGACCCTTCTCACCCTGGACACGGTCTGTTTGACCTGCTCCCCTCAGGCAGGAGGCTCCGGTCCATCCGCACCAGAACCTCTCGCCATAAGAATAGTTTCTTCCCCTCTGCTGTTGGACTCATGAACAATAACCATATGACTGTTCCCACCACTAACACATGACCCTACACTGTGTTCACCGCATCATTCCATGTTCGGCACTGATCACCACCTGCACTCATGTACATATCTATCCTCTTAGCACTTTTAATTCTTATTTTATGTCTATTTAAGAGTTGTATAACAGTATGTTTGCACTAAGTACCGCAGCAATTTCCTAATGTTGTAAACCTGCTCAACATTTGGCAATAAAACCCTTTCTGATTCTGATTCTGATTCTGATTCTGATTCTGACTGAAAGATTAATAGACTCTGTTTTGAGTTTTGTTCAAAAAAGAATGACTTCATATAGGGAAAATATATACAGTGGCATGCAAAAGTATTTGGCCCCCTTGTAGAGACAAAGTGGTACTACAAAGTATTGACTCAGGGGGCTGAATAATTACGCACACCCCACTTTTCAGTTATTTATGTGTAAAACATGTCTGGAATCATGTATGATTTTCGTTCCACTTCTCACGTGTACACCACTTTGTGTTGGTCTTTCATGTGGAATTCCAATAAAATTGATTCATGTTTGTGGCTGTAATGTGACAAAATGTGGAAAAGTTCAAGGGGGCCGAATACTTTTGCAAGCCACTGTATATCACATATACAGGACACCCTAAGCTATTTTTTTCATTAAGCAGCAAGGCAGAACAAAATCAGGGCTGTATGAAGACACAGGGACTAAACCCCAATTCAACCAGATCCAGAACTGATCCAGAATGAAAACAGGACTACAACAGTTCAAAATCAGGACTACTTAGGACTTAACCAAGACAGAACCAGAACTAGATGATAGTAGCACTAAAAATCTTCGTAGACATGCACTACACTTGTGTTTTTAATTCAACCAAAGTCCACTATTTAGATTGAGAAAAGTTTATATAATTATTTAGCCTTGTTGTGTAAACAAGCCTGCATAACTTCATAAATATAGAATTTGAAAAATAACAAACCTAAAAAGAAACACTAAGTACGAGATACATGAGTACCTATGATACGGTGATACTTTTGGTAAACAACCATTTGACTAACATGTGTGTCTCACCTGCTCTTGTTCCATCTCTGTTCTGTCCTCATTCTCCATCTCCTCTCTGTTCCTCTCCTAACCTATCAGAAGCTTCTTCAGCTCAGAATGGAATTGTCTGGAGTTTTCTTATAAATTAACAATAAACGTAGTTTATATGTACTCCTAAATTTGATGAAAGAGATAAAAAATAGACAGCTCTGTCTCTCTTTATTATGACATTTAACTAATTCAAAAGATATTTCAATATTTATGTATCCAAAACAAAACAAGTTTACTCTAAATTGATGTTGTACAGTAAAAAAATGTTCTTGTGTTTTCCATAAAGTGTATGTAAATATCTGGTTTAAACTGTGAATATACTGCTGTGTATTGAAGTTCCTCTTGTTGTGCATAGTATCAATATACTGAACAACATACAAAGCATAATATATAAAATAACATCTACAAGAGTTTTTTCTTTGAAAGGAGCTCCTTATGTCCATTCTTGTATATCAGTACTATTTCTGAAACTGATTTATTTTGCCGTGGAGGGTAACAACTGAAAATATGAAATAAACATATATGTAAGCTAAGACTCTCTAAACAAACAGCTTTGTTGTTGTTCGGCTTTTCATTTCGCCATTTGTTGATTAAATTGAAGAGCAAGTAACGTAATATGTGTCAAGTGATCAGTTTATATCAATCTTTTGTGATAAACCGTCATATTTACATTATTTGTACAGTATGAATGATTTGCTTTGGTACCTGGTCGAACTTCAGTTCTCCTCTGTCTGCCTGGCTGTGCTTCTCCAACAGCGCACTTGCAGGCAGCAGCTCCCTCCGCCCCCTAGCTCAGTCGCTTAGTGCCTTAGCTCGGATCATACCAATATTAGGGGGGATTTACGCACAGTCGTAAATTCCCACAGTGTGCACTATGTACTTCTTGTTTTATACAGTTGTCAGTCAGGCATCTAACTATGAAAAAATTACACTCCAAAAGACCCCGGGCTTCTGATAAAAAACAACCCGGGCTTAAGCCCAGTAAGCCACCCTGCTCCGCCACTGGATGTTAGTGAGTGAGAATTTGAAGATGGCTCTAAGTGATCAAAGTTGATCTAAAACAGAAGATAAATCCACTGATTCTTTGTAAAGTTCATCTGGTGCTCAAATGAATCATGTGATGAAAGATTTATTTCACTGAAGGTTTTTTTCAAAGCTCATTTCAACCTGTTGAAGTCATGAATGAAAGTGCAGACTGAGAGTGGATCACATGATGTTTAAGGTGAGTCATGTGACATGTTCAGTATTGTCACACGTGTCTAGATTGTCCCTGATATCATAACTGCTCAAACACTGATGATTATATTTGAAGAATTATTACTGATGGCAGCAAAGTTTGAATGGAGCTCTCTGTCTGTGCTGATTTGTCGCCCTCTGGAGGTCAAAACACAAACTGCATGATGTCACTGTAACCACCACAGTGACAGGAAGTGTTTTTATGACTGAAACACTGAAATGATGCTAACGGCTGTTGTTAGGCTCACTGACAGCAGTACTGATGTGTTCATGTCAAACACTGGCTCAGGTCAGACTCCTTCATCCTTCTCCAGCATGAGGCTGCCCTCAGACACAGGAGCTCTGACCTTTGACCTCCAGTACACAGCTTGTTCTCTAAAATCCATTTATAATGCAAATATATTTCTTTAGAGCTCTGCTTTGAATCTGTGCCAGTATTCACTGACATCACAAAGTTCTCATAAGACTCGACACAAGAAATCCAGGCTGTGCACAAAAACAGCCATACAAGGACACAATTAAGGACAGATAAGATAAGATAACCTTTATTAGTCCCACACGTGGGAAATTTGTTTTGTCACAGCAGGAAGTGGACAGTGCAAAAGTTATGAAGCAAAAATTAGAATAAAATAAAATAAGAATAAATACAGTACACAACTGTACAGAATAGAATAAAATAAAATACTATATACAGTAGAATAAAATAGAATAAAATATATAATAAGATAAAAATAGAATACAAATGCTATATACAACTGAGTAAAAATATGATGATGGTCACAGTGACATCATGCAGTTTGTGTTTTGACCTCCAGAGGGCGACAAATCAGCACAGACAGAGAGCTCCATTCAAACTTTGCTGCCATCAGTAATAATTCTTCAAATATAATCATCAGTGTTTGAGCAGTTATGATATCAGGACAATCTAGACATGTGTCACATGACACACCTTAAACATCATGTGATCCACTCTCAGTCTGCACTTTCATTCATGTGATTTCAGATCCCCAAAAAGTTTTGTTCCAAACAAAGCAAACAACAAGGTTTCATGTTAACAAGTGAACTTCTGTCTGAACCAGCCTGAAGTCGAACACACTGATGAGGGTCAGAAGCTGCAGTCAGACCAACATTAAATTATAAAACCAAAGATCTGTTTCTAAACAGTAAAGTCTGTAGATGATCGGATCCATTAAACATGTCAGTATGATTTATTATTACTCCATTACTTGTTTTTACTTTCCATAAATACTGTGATATGATGGCTTGTTTTAGTTGGAGAAACTGTGAGCCATAACTTAATAAAGTGTTTGTTGGTTTTGAATTATGGGGTGGAGTACAGATGACTTATTTAATGTGTGTGAGAAAGTTAATAATCTGTGAAATTTCTAAAAGTCAAATTAATGAAGTACATCCAGAATTAAACCAAAAACACACCATGATGCATCAGAGAGCAGCTTGGTGAGTTTTGTATTTTGCCCAAAGATATTTGCATGAAGACTGAAACAGACGAGGATTGAACCACCAACACTCTGATTAGCAGCTGACATACCCAACCACTCGAGCTGCAACCACCGAGAAAGAAGGACTAAGGTAGCAGTGTGGATTCATCACGGCAGACTGAGTGTATGCAGCAGGGAGCTGAGAAAAACTGCAATATAGAATTAAACTCAGGGGACATCAATGTACCCACTGTGCCTTTGAGCTGAGAGCAGGAAAAGGAAGAAACATATTTAAGTCACTAACTGTATTCTTCTGTTAAAAAAACACTATTGATAACTGTAGAAGACTGTTAGTTTGTTGTTTTTGTATCTGACAGAAAAAAGTAAGAATCATTTTCAGGGTTCATGATCTTCAAACTGGAACATCAGGTTTCAGCGTTTACAGTCAAATATTGGAGCTGTACCAGAAACAAGCTGAGAGTTCAGTTTCTCTGCTTGTTTACACAACACGGCTGAAGGTACAAGGTATCATGTTAATAAGTGAACTTTACACTGAACTCATCTGAAATCAAACACACTGATGAAGGTCAGAAGCTGCACACAGCTTCTACACAGTAAAGTCTGTACATGATCAGGATCCATTATGTCAGACTAATTTTATTTGTGTCTTTAAATGTTTTTACTTTCCTTAAGTGATATGATTTATTTGTTTAGAGAAACTGATTAATAGTCAAAACATAATGTAGTGTGTTATTAATCGTGGGCAGGAGTACAGACGATCTCTGTCATTTCTTTTTTTCATTTGTGAGCAAGAAAAGAATCTGTGAAATGTCTAAAAGTCAGATTAAAGAAGGAGTTCATCCAGAATTAAACCCAAAACACATCATGTTTGTCTGCTCAGTAGAAACGAGAGAAAATGTTAACAGGTCCTGTTTAAACAGCTTTACACAAAACCAGAAAGAAGGACCAAACAGGCAGAGTAGGTGTTCATCACAGCTGCACTTCGGTTGGTTATGTTAGTGAACATGTTTGTAATAAAGACTGAGTATATGCTTCAGGGACCTGAGACAAACTGCAATATGGAATTAAACTGAGGGGGCACGAACAAGTAGATTGCACAGCACCAGGAGCAGGAAGAAGCTTATAAGAGTGACTCACTCACTTCAGAATTGAAGTGTTAAAGTAGCCACATAGGTAATTCTTTGTATCTGGCAGTGAAAAAGTAAGAAAAACAATCACCTTCAGGGTTCATGATCCTCAAACTGGAACATCAGTTTTCAGTGTTTACAGTCAGATCTCAGAGCCGTAGCAGAAACAAGCTCACAGGTCATTTCAGTTTCTTTGGTTACACAGCACAGCTGAAGGACATCAGGGTTAAAAGGACATGCTCATGCTTTGACTCCTCAATCATTCACAGTCTGTCAACGGTAGGTTACCATGGTGAAGTACATCAGTGAAAAGTGACCCTCTTTATAAAGACTATAGGGGGTCATCAGAACTGCAGAGAAGGTGATCGGCTGTCCCCTCCCCTCCCTGGACTTGATTGCCAGCTCAAGATGTCTCTCCAGAGCCAGGGCAATTATAAAGGACCACCTCCATCCTAACCACCACCTCTTCAACATCCTGCCCTCTGGAAAAAGGTTCAGATCCATCAGGTGCAAAACAAACAGACTAAAGAACAGCTTCTTCCCGTGGGCTGTCAGAACTATTAATGAAAACTAAGAGTGTGTAAAGACTTCCCCAACACATCCACGCTGACACTGCTGTTGAATTTTGGCTCATGTGCAATATTTTGGTGGAACTACCATCTCCATCCTAAATGACCATTGCCCCTCCACCCTTATTTATTTATTATATTATTCAATTTAGTTCAATAAAACGTTATTGATCCTGAAGGTTGATCCTGAAGGAAAGTTGCCTAGCAACCATGATACTAACAGCTGGAAACGTGTCATACAGCTTTGTTTGACAGAAATGAAGGAGAAGATGTTTTGTTCAGTTTTTTCTACCTGAGCTTTGTGTGATTTGATAAGTATCTGAGGCTGAGACCACAGGACTGTAAAACATGATTGTTGGGCTTCATATCTGTACTGAACAGTCATTTAAGATTAGCTAGTAAATTACAATTAGCTAATGTCATTCATGAGACTAAAGTCATAAATATAATATGGCCAATATTAAAGTTATTATATTAATCATTATTAGTTATTACAGCAGTGAGTTTGAACTCTGTTTCAAATACTGAGCTTCAGTAAAGATTCAAGCTGCATTTATTTATATTTCCTGTCACCTTAAATCTTCACTCAAATCTTGCACATAAATAAGTGACATAATATTCAGTACTTCCCTTTAAAAGTTTACTCTTCGGCCGCTCCACTTCCACCGTTTTTTTTTTTTCCGGCAAAATTATCGACACCCACCGCCGCGCTATGAATTCTGGGATATGTTGGGCCACAAAGTCTACACCGCCACATCCTTAAAATTCAGGGAAATGAAGGACACATTTGAGGCCGCATTTCGAGCAGCCTTTGAATTGGGACAGCCTTCGTTGCGTCGCTGTGATGTAATCGGCCCTAAAATGTGGCCTTTAAGGCTGCAGACCCTGAATTGGGATACAGCCACAGGTCTGCTTCCTGAACCTGTTGGTTTGTGAGCGAGCAAATGGCATTAAAGAGAAATGACCCTCTGTTCCCCTCAAGTTTAGACAAAATGGAAATAAGGGGAAGAAATGGTGAAAGGACGCCAGAGATAAGCTTCACTTTTCACAATATAAATCAGTTCAGGAGTTTGAACGATGTTGTTAAATGAACATAACAGCTGCCCTCCCACCTGTCCTGCTTCAGGTGAAGTCCCGCCTCCTTCCAGAAAGCAGCTCACCTGTGTCTCCATGTTTAGTGTCCAGGTGTTGAGTGGAGCTTGTTGTTGGTGTGTGACAAAAGTATAAGTTTGCTTTGTTTCCTCCTTTAACAGTTTGTCTTTAGGAACGTTACTGTTTGTTCAGCTCATGTTTGATTTCTTCACACAACAAACTGTGTGTGTTTTTATTTCCAGGAACAAAACCGTCGTCTCTCCATTAACCCTGAACACAGAAGCAGGTCAAAAACCAGTCAGGGGGGTTCTTTTGTTCTTTAGTAAAATCATTTCTGCTTTGACAGTTTAATGGATTTTTCTTGTTCATGACACTAAACTTAATGTATTCAGCTGCTGAGCACATTCACACACAAATATTAGATCTTTAATATGCATCTAAGATCTAACTGATATTTGATGGAAAAAACAGTCTAGAAAATAAATTCCACACAAAAATAGAAAGCAATGTTTAGTGATGTTTTTAAGGAACACCTTTTATTGCTTGTAATGCACAAACACACCAACAGAGGGCAGTAATATCCCTTCAACATACGTTTTAAAATTACTATTACAACACTCCCACTTAATTTTACCATGGAGTTCACTTACTTGACTGCCATTGCTTATTTCTTTCCAAAAAAAAGAACATTATGCACCTATATCACAGTGTTACTAGAAAATAAACATTTTCTCTCTTGGTTTAAACTTACAAAAAAAATGTACTGTGTCCATCTTAGACAAAACTATTATTCTACATTACAGTTATATGCTTGACATCTTAACATAAGCATAATGTAGCATGTTAAGCATACGATAACTGTTTTTAAACTGAACACAGTCCAATCTTCTCTCTGAGATACTCAAACTTTTGTCTAGGCAGTGGTTTGGTTAAGATGTCAGCCTTCATGTTCTCTGTACAGCAATACTTCAGCTGGATTTGTCCATTTTGCACACATTCTCGAATGTAGTGGTAACGAATGTCTATGTGCTTTGTTCTTGCATGATCAAGTGGATTTTTTGCGATTGCAATTGCTTCTTAATTGTCCTCCAGGATCACGGTTGCTGTGGTTTCCATTCCAAGCTCAGTTAGTAGTCGTCTTAACCAAACTCCTTCTTGTGCAGCTTGGCTCAAAGCAATATACTCAGCCTCTGCAGTTGAAAGTGCAACTGTTGCTTGTTTCTTGCTAAGCCAATTAACTGCACCTCCTGCAAGTAGAAAGATGTTTCCAGTTGTAGAACGTCGATCGTCCTGATCACCTGCCCAATCAGCATCTGAATACCCAACCAAGGTTCCTGTTTGTGTCCTTTGATATTTGAGTCCCAGGTTTAGAGTTCCTTTCAAATATCTCAGGATTCTTTTCACAGCTGTCAGGTGTGTAGTGTTTGGGTTTGCATTGAATCTTGACACCACACTCACTGCTTGTGCTATATCTGGTTGTGTGGCCATGGCATGCTTGGGTTTACAGGTTGACTGACACCATCACTCTTTCTTAATTTGACATTTGTGTCAGCTGGAGTTGCTACTGGATTAGCACTGCCCATTCCATATCTGATGAAGCACAACATGGTTTTTGGCCTTGTCTTGGACCACTGAGATGCCCAGAATGTAGGATAGCTCACCCATGTCCTTCATTTTGTAGTGTTTCTTCAGAGTGTCCTTTAAGTTCGTCATGCTCTCTGCTGATTCTGTAATCAAAATCAGATCATCAACATACACAGCCAATATTTCCAACTCCTGACCTGTTCTAACAAACACTGATCTGAGGTACTCTGTGTAAAACCAATACTTTTCATGAACTCTGTAAAAGCTTTGCTCCAGCAACGTGGAGACTGCATCAGTCTATATATTGACTTGTTTAGTTTGCACACTAGATGTTCCTGTCCAGGTTTGATGTAACCCTCTGGCTGCTCCATGTAGATTTCCTCTTCCAGGTGTCCATTCAAGAATGCAGTCACAACATCCACTTGATGCACATTCAGGTTGTTTTGCACAGCAAATGATAACAATGTACGAATTGAACCAAATCGTACAACTGGAGATAATGTTTCATCATAGTCTGCACCATAAATCTGTGAATAGCCTTTGGCAACAAGTCTGCACTTGTATCTTTCCACTTGTCCATCACTGTGATGCTTAACTTTAAAGACCCATTTTGATCCAACTGCTTTGCGATCCTTTGGTAGATCCACTAAATCCCATGTGTCATTTTCCAGCAGTGACTCATATTCCAAATCAGCTGCTTCTTTCCATTCCTTTGCATTTGGACTTGACATAGCCTCTTCCTGTGTATTTGGTTCTGTGACACAACAGATGTTTGCATAATGATCAACTGTAGCTACGTCAGCAAACTCCTCAAATCCATATCTCTTTGGAGGTCTTCTGATCCGTTGATCTCCTTTTGCAGCATCACTGGCGACAGTCTCCTCAGTACGTGTTTGTCTTTCATCCGTGTGTAGTGTCACCTCATTCCCAAAACAGAGATCATCTTCACTTTGTTTGCACTTAAACTCTGTTTCGTTGAAGACCACATCTCGTCGAATCAGTATTTTTCCTTTTTGTTCATCCCACAGTCGGTAGCCTTTTGCATTGGTTACATATCCCAGGAAATGAACGTTCACTGCCTTTTTGTCCAGCTTCTTTCTCTCTGTGTCTGGAACATGAGCATAAGCAACACAACCAAATACTTTCATACGGCTAATGTCTGGTTTTCTTCCATACCATCTTTGATAGGGTGTTTCGTTCTTTAAAGCAGATCTTGGGAGCCTATTCTGTATGTAAGCTGCAGTAGCAACAGCTTCTGCCCAGAATGTGTTTGGCAACTTTGCATGTGACAGCATACTTCTAGCTGATTCCACTAGGGTTTTTCTCTCTGCGACACCATTTTGCTGTGGTGTGTGTGGTACAGTCATTTCATGGTGGATGCCTTGAGCTTTCAAATATTCTTGAAACTCTTTAGATGTGTATTCCCCACCATTGTCAGTTCTGAGTCTTATTACTCCCTGTCCACATTCATTCGAGAAGATTCTTTCAAACTCTTTGAACTAGCTGACGACTTCCGTTTTTTCTCTTATGAAATACACTTCACAACATCTTCATTCATTGATAATTTGGGAACATACAGCACATCATACATTGTGACATCTTTTCCATCACTAACTCTGAATGACATTTTCATTGTTATGTTGCCCTAAAGCCTCAACTACTCTGCCATCACCGAGTTTCACTGTTTGTGGTTCTGAAAACTCTTGGTAGTTCTGTAGAGCTTCTTTATTCCATGTCATGTGTTTTGACGCTCCTGAACCAATTAACCATTCTTCTTGCTGTGCATCACTTTTACATGACTCATTTACAACAAAAGCTCCCTCATATGAGTCCTCTTTGTGCTTATACAGCACGTGTTTAGCCTTGTGGGCTTTGTATTTCTTTTTAATGTTTGGACAATCACGCTTGATATGTCCTTCCTTCCCACATTTGATCTCCATGAGTCGGAGCTGTTTGCTCGCACTGTTTTTGATCCACTTTGTTCATTTCTATGCATCTGAGATGACATAGCTCAGGGGTCAGCAACCTTTAAGACCCAAAGAGCCATTTGGACCCAGTTTCCACGCAAAAGAAAACACTGGGAGCCGCAAATACTTTTTGACATCTAAAATGAAGATAACACTGTATATATTGTTTTTTATCTTTATGATTTGTGTGAACAACTAAGGTGTGTTGCTTATGAAATCCATAAAGTGCTACAGAGAAAATTAAATTATATTTATGTAATCAACACATTTTGAACTCTTAAAGAAAAATAACAAAAGGAACAACACTCAGCTGAACTAAAATGATCCAGCAAACAAAAACTGTTATCAGCTGCCACCCTTATATCGCCTTTGGGCTGTTGGAGCGTTGACCTGACTTTTAAAAAATAATTGGAACTGGGGTTGAAAGTCACGATAAATGCACGGCGTTTCAGCGGGTACACCGGCTTCCGCGAGTGTGACTCTTATTTTGAGCGATGAAAAAATAATAGAATATAATTTTATTTTTATATTTCAATATCACAATAATTTTCCAATTTAGAACTACGAGTTAAAAAGAACTAACATAAATAAAATACACTTCAGCTAAATACTTCTAATTTATTTGCCCAAACCATGCGGAGCTGCAAAATAAGGACTAAAGAGCTGCATGCGGCTCCGGAGCCGCAGGTTGCCAACCCCTGACATACAGTAGCTGATACACTACTGGACACAGTGGTGTTGTTAGTAAGCACTCGCTTTTGTTCCTTAATTATTAAGGCTTGTTGAACAAACTGTAGCATCAGACTGTCCATCTTTGTCTCCAAAGCAGTAACAACAGTTGCATAGCTGGGTGGCAAACTACCTAGAAGGGTGACAATTTGATCTTCCCTCTTCAATTACAGAACCTATTGCCCCTAGCTGATCACCGGTCATTGTGAATCCCACAATTCTGTTTATGACTCCCCAAAAAACGTGTTAGCAGCTTCTTTTTGCGACCTCTGGGCCCATAACCTGATGTTTTTAAAGAACGTCTTTTATTGCATGTAATGCACAAACACACCAACAGAGGGCAGTAATATCCCTTCAACATACATTGTAAAATTACTATTACAACATACACATGGTGTAATAAGACTCAAACTAGGCACTCACGTATCGATTATTGGCTTATCTCAAAAGATTTAGAAAAAGTTAAAACGGATATTTATCCTACACCACTCTCAGACCACAAAATGGCTTATCAATCCCATTGTCATCCTCCCCCATCACTAAAACTTCATACTGGAAGCTAAATAGTATCATTCTTGAGCATAAGGAAGTGACTTGTGAAGTTCAGAGATTCATTAAACTTTACTGGAGTAAAGCTCTCACAGATAATACATTTTGTAGCAACTGGGAACTTTTGAAATATGAAATTGGAAAATTCTTTAGAAAATTTAGCAGTGATTTGGCAAAAAAAGTGAATCTGATAAGATAGAACTGGTTGACCTGTAGCATAGGTTAGATGAGATTTACAAACGCAAAGCTGACGGAGCATTTATTCGGTCTCGCAGAAAATGGCTCGAAGAAGGAGAGCTTGAAAAGCATCAGCCTAACACCAACTCCATCCTACAACTAAATATTTATGGGACAATTTCTAATGATAAGGATACCATAGCAAAATATTGTTCAAACTTTTATTGGAAACTTTATTCTTGTAGTTATTGCCCTGGAGCTTGTCTGACTTTTTAAAATTCTTTAGACAAAATTACTCAGCTGAATGAGGAGGAAAGTCAGCTTTGCGACAGATCAATTTCTTTGATCGAGGTTGCAGATGCTATAAAACATCTAAAGATTAACAAATCACCTGGAACTGACGGCCTTACTGCCGAGTTTTACAAATAGTTCGCTGACAGTTTAGCCCAGTTTCTTTTAGAAGTTTTTAAGGAAAGTATGGATAGAGGTGCACTCCCTCCCACTTTATGTCAAGGTTTGATCACCCTCATTCCAAAACCAGGAAAGGATCCTTTGCTCTTAGACAATTGGCTACCGATCTCTTTACTGAATAATCAGATATGACAGATAGCAATTCAAGATGGCGCTGGTGTATGTGGCTTGCCGTCCTCGGCTGTATCTGCTCTGCTGCTTTTTACCCTCTCTACGCTCTTTATGGACCTTGGCATTCTATTTTTTTATCCTTTTAGCTGTATGCTCATCTAATGGCGGTGCACTGATTACATACGACAGGCAAACACTTTTAAATCTAAGACTTTCTTATTCCTCTCGGACTGATCCTTGCTGGAACCTGGGTGTTGCCACCGCGCCCCCACCGGACCCTCCGACCGGCTTCCTCCATCCACTTTTCCGAATCTACACAAGAAACGCTATAGGAAACGTGGTAGAAGAAGCGGCCGTCGCGTTCGCCTCAGGGTCTACTTTAAAGCCAGAACCACAGGCTACCCACATGCCAGCCTGGATATTCTATCTTCTTTCCCTCCTTCCCAGGAGCGCTCTGATGCTAAGTTGCTGTCATGATCCTGGGTCCTTTTGACCCAGCGTTTTGTGTTTTCTATTAGTGTCATTTTGGTTCTGTTCTTCCTACTGTTTAGTGTTGTTCTGTTCTGCCGTTTACTCCTGTGTTAAGTCCGCGTTTCCTAGTCTGTGTCTTTGTGTGTATGTGTTTCCTGTTTTATTGTGAAGGTCTGCGTCTGATGTGAGTGTTTTCAGTTTGCCTCCCTTGTCTCGTCAGGTTAATCTCTCCCAGCTGTGTCCCCCACCTGTGTGTAATCTCCCTGTGTTCTCTGAGTGTATTTTAGTCGTGTCTTTTGTCTTAGTGATTGCTGGTTCGTCTGTGTTGCTCCCCGTCATGTCCTGGAGTATTCTCCCTGCATCTACGTTTCTCACCTCAAGGTTTTAGGTTAGTTTTGGTGTAGCCTTTCCCAGTTTAGTTTATTCTTAGGGTTTGGTTTTCCTCCTCCTCGTTCTCGTTGGTTTTCCCTTTTGTTAATAAAGCTCGCTCACAACTGAAGCAGTCTGCATTTTGGGTCCATTAATATTCACACACGGCCTGCCTCGGCACCCCGTGACAGTACGAACCAGCCACAACATGGATCCAGCGGACTTACCCGGGGAGAGCGATCTGATGCGAATCCAACGCCTGGTCGAGTGGATAACCCACACCTCGAACATGAGAGCTAGGATCGTGGGGATAAATGGCATTGAGGAAATCCTCAAAGGAAATCCCTATCTCCGCCAGGTCAGAGGATGTTCGGACTTATTGGCCAACTTGTATGAAGCCCGGGAGGCGGCGCGAGCTCGGGAAATATCGGACTTTGTCCAGCAGCAACAGCCAGCCACCCCGGAGCAGCCGCGTCAGCCTCACCTGCAGGATGCGAGTTTACCCGGCCTGTCGGAGCCGGCTGCGGGGAAGAAATGTCGATCGCGCCGCCGGCGCGCCACCCCACAGCCGGACGTTCGGACTTCTAAATCGCCGGCTGTGGTGAGTGAGGACTCTTTTTCCATTGTGGATTGTGGAACTGTTTGTTCCGGGGCAGTGTGTTGTGCGACGGATAACAATGTAAACAGCTTATCGCCTGCTCAGCCATTCTTAGCTCAGTTAGCTGCTACGCAGCCACTCTCCACTCAGTCTCCAGTGTCAGTCGCTCACTCACCGTCAGCTCAGTCTCCGGTGCCACACTCTGCTCAGTCTCCAGTGCCTCCAGTGTCACCTGTAGTTCAGCCTCCAGTGCTCCCAGCTTCACCCTCAGTGCAGCCGCCAGTGCTCCCAGTGTCACCTGTAGTTCAGCCTCCAGTGCCCCCAGTGTCACCTGTAGTTCAGCCTCCAGTGCCTCCAGTGTCACCTGTAGTTCAGTCTCCAGTGCCCCCAGTGTCACCTGTAGTTCAGTCTCCAGAGCTCCCAGTGTCACCTGCAGTGCAGCCTCCAGTGCTCCCAGCTTCACCCTCAGTGCAGCCTCCAGTGCTCCCAGCTTCACCCTCAGTGCAGCCTCCAGTGCTCCCAGCTTCACCCTCAGTGCAGCCTCCAGTGCTCCCAGTTTCACCCTCAGTGCAGCCTCCAGTGCTCCCAGCTTCACCCTCAGTGCAGCCTCCAGTGCTCCCAGCTTCACCCTCAGTGCAGCCTCCAGTGCTCCCAGCTTCACCCTCAGTGCAGCCTCCAGTGCTCCCAGCGTCACCCTCAGTGCAGCCTCCAGTGCTCCCAGCGTCACCCTCAGTGCAGCCTCCAGTGCTCCCAGCGTCACCCTCAGTGCAGCCTCCAGTGCTCCCAGCGTCACCCTCAGTGCAGCCTCCAGTGCTCCCAGCGTCACCCTCAGTGCAGCCTCCAGTGCTCCCAGCGTCACCCTCAGTGCAGCCTCCAGTGCTCCCAGCGTCACCCTCAGTGCAGCCTCCAGTGCTCCCAGCGTCACCCTCAGTGCAGCCTCCAGTGCTCCCAGCGTCACCCTCAGTGCAGCCTCCAGTGCCGCCTGTAGTCCAGGCCCCTGTGCCGCCTGTAGTCCAGGCCCCTGTGCCGCCTGTAGTCCAGGCCCCTGTGCCTCCAGTGTCTCCAGTGTCACTTTCGGTTTGGTCTCCAGTGCCCCCTGTAGGTCAGGCTCCTGTAGTTCAGGCCCCTGTGCTTCCAGTGTCACCGTTACTTGCAGTACAGGTTCCAGTATTACCAGTTTCACTCATTCACTCCATGCAGGGAGAGAGTCTAAGTTCCAGCCAGGGAGTTTCTCGCACTTTAGCTGCTTCAGGCACCGTTGTGCACTCCAGGGCCTCCCCAGAAGCTAGGTTTCAGTCCCCAGCTGGTTCTGGACCCCTGAAAATTAAGCAGCCCTCAGAGAATAACTCCGTGTCAGCGCTGTCTGAGCAGAGTCAGTGCTCAGCACAGCACCCTCTACTTTCGTGTTTGCTAGTGGCCTCCATGACCGCTGGCTTGCTGATGGCTTCCGCTGGAGGGTCCGAGGGACCGCTCCGGCCTTTGTCTCAAGTCTCCGCTGGAGGGTCCGAGGGACCGCTCCGGCCTTCGTCTCAAGTTTCTGCTGGAGGGTCCGTGGGACCGCTCCGGCCTTCGTCTCAAGTTTCTGCTGGAGGGTCCGTGGGACCGCTCCGGCCTTCGTCTCAAGTTTCTGCTGGAGGGTCCGAGGGACTGCTCCGGCCTTCGTCTCTGGTCTCCGCTGGAGGATCCAAGGGACCCGTCCAGCCTGCAGCGCCTCCGGCTTCCACGCCGCCAGCTGCTGCGCCTCCGTCTCCGGCTCCGTCTCCGGCTTCCACGCCGCCAGCTGCTGCGCCTCCGTCTCCGGCTTCCACGCCGCCAGCTGCTGCCGCTTCATCCACGCCAGGTGCAGCCGCTTCATCCACGCCAGCTGCAGCCGCTTCATCCACGCCAGCTGCAGCCGCTTCATCTACGCCAGCTGCAGCCTCTGCCTCATCTACGCCAGCTGCAGCCTCTGCCTCATCTACGCCAGCTGCAGCCTCTGCCTCCTCTACGCCAGCTGCAGCCTCTGCCTCCTCTACGCCAGCTGCAGCCTCTGCCTCCTCTACGCCAGCTGCAGCCTCTGCCTCCTCTACGCCAGCTGCAGCCTCCGTGTCTTCGCCAGCTGCAGCCTCCGTGTCTTCGCCAGCTGCAGCCTCCGTGTCTTCGCCTTCAGTGTCGCCTGGTCCTGCCCCTTCTGGGTCTGCAGCTATCTGGCCACATTCCAGGCCACTGGCCAGGCGCCATCGCCGTCGTGGGTGGACCCCGGACCGCCTTCGCCTGGGTCGCCGCCGTTGCCTCCCGCACGGTCGGCCCCCTGAACTGTGTCCACGTCGCCGCCGTTGCCTTCCGCACGGCCGGCCCCCGGATCCTCTTCGCCCGGGTCGCCGCCGTTGCCTTCCGCACGGCCGGCCCCCTGAACTGCTTCCACGTGGCCGCCGCTGCCTTCCGCACGGCCGGCCCCCCGAACTGTTTGGGCTCCGGTGTTGTCGGCCCCCTGGCCGGCCCCCTGAACTCTTCTGTTTTGGACTCTGTTTTCTTGTGCTCCGGTGTGTTTCTTTTGTTGTTGTTCTTTTGGTGCTGGACTCGCGTTTTGTTTTGGACTTTCTAGTGCTCCTGTTTTGTTTTGCCTCGAGCCCTCCGTCCTGGACCCCCGCCACCCGCCCTGGTCCGGTTGTTTTCTGTTTTTCTGGCTGTTTTTGTTTTCTTATTGGGCTGTCTGGAGCCAGCCTTTGACGGGGGGGTACTGTCATGATCCTGGGTCCTTTTGACCCAGCGTTTTGTGTTTTCTATTAGTGTCATTTTGGTTCTGTTCTTCCTACTGTTTAGTGTTGTTCTGTTCTGCCGTTTACTCCTGTGTTAAGTCCGCGTTTCCCAGTCTGTGTCTTTGTGTGTATGTGTTTCCTGTTTTATTGTGAAGGTCTGCGTCTGATGTGAGTGTTTTCAGTTAGCCTCCCTTGTCTCGTCAGGTTAATCTCTCCCAGCTGTGTCCCCCACCTGTGTGTAATCTCCCTGTGTTCTCTGAGTGTATTTTAGTCGTGTCTTTTGTCTTAGTGATTGCTGGTTCGTCTGTGTTGCTCCCCGTCATGTCCTGGAGTATTCTCCCTGCATCTACGTTTCTCACCTCAAGGTTTTAGGTTAGTTTTGGTGTATCCTTTCCCAGTTTAGTTTATTCTTAGGGTTTGGTTTTCCTCCTCCTCGTTCTCGTTGGTTTTCCCTTTTGTTAATAAAGCTCGCTCACAACTGAAGCAGTCTGCATTTTGGGTCCATTAATATTCACACACGGCCTGCCTCGGCACCCCGTGACAGTTGCTCACTCACCGCTGGATCTGCTCGGCCGACCACGAAGTCTACCCTGCCATTCCTGTGGCATGTTTTCCTACTCGGGTCTGGATAACATCGCTTCGACGCGGCGTTTGCCGAAGCAACCTAAGTGTCCTACGACGCACCTCCTGTGCCAACTTAGCCCCTAGGATACGGATGGCATTGCTTAATGTCAGATCGCTGGTCAATAAGACTTTTCTCTTACATGACTTCCTCTCCACTAATCGGATTGATATTTTATTCTTGACTGAAACCTGGATTCGTCCTGGTGAGTTTACCCCTTTTACCGAACTCCTTCCATCGGACTGTGTCGCTTTTAGTTCACCAAGGCTTACTGGTAGGGGTGGCGGCGTAGCCTCGGTCAATAAAAAATTAATATGCAGTCCGGCAGTTACCCTCACCTACCTACTCCAGCTTTGAAGTCCAATTATTGGAGATGACTGCATCTATGACCACACTCTGCGTGGTGGTTTATCGACCACCTAAATATAGCAAATATTTTATCACGGACTTTGCTGATCTCCTAGGCTCCGTTCTGTTTAAGTATGGTTGTGCTCTCATTGTCGGTGATTTTAACATACACACTTGTTGTAAGGATGACCCATTTGCTAAAGACTTCCTTGCTTTAACTGATTCTTTTAACCTGGCTCAGTGTGTTAATGATCCAATGCATGTTAAAGGACATACTTTGGACTTGGTTTTCTCATATGGTCTGGACATTTGTATCAAGGATATAAGTGACGCTGGGATCTCGGATCATTTCCCAGTTATATTTGATACTGGCTTATGCACTAATGAACTACATCCTGCGGCTCCCCTTCGCCCGCTACGTGTAATTAATGCTGAAGCGGTGTCAAACTTCTCTATGTCTTTTTTGGATTCTGCATCTGTCACTCTCGACTATTGTTCTCTTCGCTCGGTGGATGACTGTGCTAATACCTTGTTATCGCTATTTTCTTCAATTCTTGATACTGTTGCCCCCATTAAAATGAAGCGCCCTAGAACCTACTCTCAGTGTTGGCTTAATGACACTACGCGCGCTTTACGTCGCGTGTGTCGGCGTGCTGAGAGAAGGTGGAAAAAAGATAAACTTCAGGTTTCTCTCGACATGCTATGGACTAGCCGCTTAAAATTCCAAAGTGCTGCTAAAACGGCCAAAACGTCCTTCTTGTCTAAAATCATCCTGGCCAATGACCATAACCCCCGTTCCTTATTTAAAATTTTTAACTCTGTGGTTAACCCCTCCCTGGATATGTCTTTAATTTATTCCCAGGCTCTCTGTGAGCGATTTCAAATTCATTTTTTAGATAAGATCACATTTCTTAAGTCCTCACTTCCTCCTATTTTATATCCCCTCCCCATCCCCGAGTGCACTTCAACTTTCCACCAGTTTGAGCCTGTGTCACTTTTGTCTCTTAAGCGGCTAGTTGCTCAAATGAATAACACCAATACTGTGCTTGACATTCTTCCATCTCGCATAGCTAAGGACTGCTTTGATGTAATCGGACCTAGTATCCTATTTCTTATGAACTTTTCTTTGCTCTCAGGCTGTGTTCCTTTGGCTTTTAAGCATGCTGTAGTCCACCCGATTCTTAAAAAAAGAAATTTTGACTGTTATGACCTTTCAAACTACAGACCGATCTCTAAGCTTTCGTTCTTGTCCAAGATCCTGGAGAGACTAGTTCTCTCCCAACTCCAGGTGTACTTGGACACGAACCATATCGCTGAGAATTTTCAATCTGCCTTTAAGCCATTGCATAGCACTGAAACGGCGTTGCTTAGAGTTCTTAATGATATTCTTGTAACCACTGATACTGGACGCTCCATGGTCCTAGTTTTACTCGACCTCTCTTCGGCCTTTGATATGGTGGACCATAACATTTTATTACTAAGACTTGAGCACACTGTGGGTATTAGAGGCACTGCCCTCGACTGGTTTAAATCATACCTCGCTGATAGATCCTTTTCAGTTAACTTAGGCACCTTCTCCTCTTCCTCTGCCCCGGTCTGTTGTGGTGTGCCTCAAGGATCAGTTTTAGGCCCTATTCTATTTTCATTGTATTTGCTTCCCCTAGGCGCCATCTTTGAAAAATACAATATGGCCTTCCACTGTTACGCCGATGACATACAGATCTATTTTGAACTTACTGATGACCTTGCTGTGTCCCTACACTACTTTCAAGAATGTATGCGGGAGGTCAAAGAATGGTTCCTGAGTAATTCTCTTGTGTTAAATGATAAGAAGACTGAGATTGTGGTGTTCAATAGTAAAATCCCTCGTGCCCGACTCTGTGCTGCCCTGGGTTCCTTTGCTAACTTTTCTTGTGACTATGTCAGTAACTTGGGTGTACTGCTGGATAGCTCGCTCAAACTCGATAAGCAAGTATCTGCTGTAGTGAGATCTACCTTCCACCAACTGCGCCTTATTTCTAAGGCTAGGCATTATGTTCCACATGAGGACCTGGAGAAGCTTATCCACGCTTTTGTGACCTCCAGGCTGGATTATTGTAACTCCTTGTACTACGGTCTTCCCTCTTCCCTTCTTCTTAAACTGCAAACAGTCCAAAATGCAGCAGCCCGCCTCTTGACTGGTACCAGGAAATTTTGCCCTATTACTCCTGTTCTAGCTAGCTTGCATTGGCTGCCCATAAGGTACCGTATTCAATTTAAAATACTACTCCTTACATTCAAAACTATTAATAAATTGGCGCCAAGTTATCTTAGTGAACTTATCAAACCACATACTCCTGCTAGAACACTTAGATCTGCCACTCAACAACTTCTGACCAAACCCAGATCTCGGTTGAAGTCCCGGGTGACCGTGCGTTTGCTCTGGCTGCCCCCGTACTCTGGAATACCCTTCCTCTCGACCTCCGCGCATCTGATTCCATTGAACTGTTCAAATCAAGACTAAAAACCCACTTATTCAATCTGGCCTTTCCCTCTAGTTAATATTTCTTTTATGATTTTATATTATGCACTTTTATGCTCATTTAATTTCTTGTTTGCGCTGTACCTGTTGCTTTCTTATGTATCAGTGACAGCTACCTGCTTGCATACTTAGTACTTGCCTTGGTCCTATTTCTATTATCTTCCTTCTATTCCTTATGTTACTTGTTAAGCACCTTGGCATACCCTTGGTTTTTAAGTGTGCTTTATAAATAAAGTTTATTTTTATTATTAGTGATTATAAGATAGTGGCACAAGTTCTAGCCAATAGAATGAAACCTGTATTAGATAAAGTTATTGATTAGAGTCAATCTGGATTCATGCAGAATCGTCATATTTCAAACAACATAAGATTAGTTTTAGACATAATAGATTACCCAGAACTTGTACAGGATGATAGTCTTATTCTTTTTTTAGATTTAGATTTCTACAAGGCGTTCGACTCCTTAGAGCACCAGTTTATTTTTACTGCTTTAAATAAATTTGGGTTTGGTCAATCCTTCTGTAATGCCATTCGGACACTGTATTCCAATAGTAACAGCTCCATAAAGCTTGCAACTGGTACTTCCCCAAGATTCTCTCTAAAGCGTGGAGTGAGGCAGGGTTGCCCCCTATCTGTATATTTATTCCTTCTTTCTGTGCAACTCCTTAGTTCACACATTAAACTCAGTTCTTTAAAAGGCCTGGTCATTGCTAACAGAGAAATACTCATAAGTCAGCTGGCAGACGATGCAGCTCTCTTCCTCAGAGACGCCTCGCAAGTTTCAGTGGCCATTAACAATATACAGCCATTCTCTAAAGCCTCCGGGCTTTCACTTAACCTGCATAAATGTGAACTTCTACCAGTTAAAAGTTGTTCAGCAACTTCAATTCATGGAATACCTGTAAGAAACTCTGTAAGATACCTTGGAATTCAAATAATAAAAAACGAGCAATCCAGATGTTCCACAAACTTCGCTCCTATTATAGATAAAACCCAAAAAATCTTTAATGATTGGCTACAGCGAGACCTGTCGTTGAAGGGTAGAGTTCTGCTATCGAAGGCTGAAGGCATCTCCCGTCTAACCTATGCTGCCCAGTCACTACATGTTGATAATACAACCTGTAAGTCAATTAACAAATTATTATACACTTTTTTATGGAAAAATAAAACTCACTACTTGCGCAAATCAGTAGCTTTAAATTCATATGATAACGGAGGTATACATTTTATTGATTTTGGTGCTCTTAACAACACCTTTAAAATAAACTGGATTAAAAAGTATTTAAAAAAATCCCACCTCTATCTGGAACTTTATCTCACATCATGTCTTCTCTAATGTAGGCGGCCTTAACTTCCTGCTGCTCTGCAATTATAGTCTTTTGTCTCTTCAACGACTCTGGGAGGTAGCAAGGGAGTGTGAACTTTAAGGTGTGAAACAGCTGTGTGCTGCCTTTTGTTCCTGGAGAAGGTATTTAACTGAGAGACATGCTAGGCTCTCCGCGGTCATGTAGGCTCTCCACAAGCTTGGTTGTCTGTTCTTTGTGTGCTTTGATTAAAGAATGTTAGCTACCGCTCACCACTCATCTGCAGGCTTTATTTAAAATGGAAAGCTTCCACAACAGTTAGTCAGTTATATAGAGAAGATGGACTCCTATATAATTACTGTGAATTCCTCAGGAGATACAATGTACCGATAATGCCTAAAGAATTCTCAATAGTGTTCGATGCCATCCCATCTGGTCTGTCCATGTTACTCATATACTCCCACAGTGCTCCACTACAGGTCACTCCCCCGGATGTACTACATTCTTCTCTTGGCAATGTTTGCTTTTCGTCTCATAAGTCTATAAATACCAGAATAAGATCTCTCTTTAAGGATGCAATGGTCTCTGTTCCATCAGCCATATTTTATTGGGCCAATTTTGTAACAGATATTGAATGGAGAAAAGTTTGGACTTTACCACAAAGGTTTTTCTTAACTAACAAAATTAAAGATATTTCCTTTAAATTGATTCATAAGTTTTACCCCACTAAACAATATTTGTCCAAATTTATGGCTGAAATAAATATAAATTGTACCTTCTGTCAAGAGCAACCTGAAACAGTTTCTCATTTGTTTTGGTCATGTAAATTTACATGTAAATTCTGGAAGGACTTCCACAAATTTATTACTGACTCTGTTCTCTCTAATTTTCAACTATACTACAAGGATGTTATCTTTGGCTATTATAATTTTAAAGACAAGGACAATGATGCTTTCTTCTTTATAAATTTGGTTTTATTTTTGGCAAAATTTTTCAAAAGTCCTCGGCAGAAAGCCTGAACTTCTTGTATTAAAAATGGAGCTTGCACAATATATAAGGACAATCTCCTCATCAAAAACACTAAGGCTCTCAAGACTGTTGACATCTGTAACCGTTTGAAACTTCTAACTTGATTTTGGCTCTTGCAAACTTTTGTTTATTTGTGTTTCCCTTAATTTATTTTATTTTTTGTACTCACTTTTGTCTCACTGTCCCTGTCACTCTCTTTGTTCCTCATTGTAATACCACAATGTTATCTTTTAGCTGACTGCAGTCTGTAGTCTGCTGACATCTAGTGGTGACTGTTCCAAAAACAAACAAGTGGAATTACATTTAAAATGTATGAATCTGTACATTATTATTAAAAGGCACTAAATACATGTACATGACACAGCATCCACCCTGCCTCACAGATGATGCTTCAGCTCATGAGCTGCTTCTCTCTGTCTCCGTCCTGCTAACCAGTGATTGTGAACTCTCTCTTGATTATACACTTTAATAGTAACACACATGTAACCTTCTTAACAGCTCAACAATTTTCAAATTTATGCACCCTGCTTGATTTTGTTTAAACAATTAATGCACACTTTTTGTAAATCCAGTAAACTTCTTTTCAC
>NW_027052022.1:0-74057 GCF_036321145.2 Pelmatolapia mariae
TAAGCACCACAAATCCCTCCAGCAGTCAATCACAAGTAAGCATGCAATAATACCACTGGATATCATCATCGGTCACAAGCACACTTTGTAGTGGAAAGTAACAAACTGCATTTTCTCACTTGTAGCACTTTAGTATTTTTTAATCTACTAGGGATGTTTAATTATTAGCTTTTCAGAACAATTACTCTGTTTCTAACCGTGTGGTTTGTCTCCCTTTAGGGTTCAAAGAGTGGGCAGCAAACAGGAGAATCACAAATATGAAGAGCTCAAGCTAAAGCTGTCCTCCAAAGACTTAATGACTATCACACATTCAGCCTATTTTGTCACCTACAGCAATTCTTCATTTAAACTTGAAGTCTAAAAGCAGTGACTCACTAAATGATTACAAAATGCTGGGGGCTGTTGGCAGATTCACCCACACTCGGTGACTTAGGAAAAAAAGAAAAAAAGTGGTTCCTGGATATTTGCATTCAAACTATAGTTCCTAGTTTTATCCAAGTCCTCTTAAAATCCTTTATTTCAAAATAAAATGTCATTCTTAGGTACTGATAGCAAGCATTTATAGCTTGTCTTTAATGCGTCACATCATAGAACAGTTAGAAATGAAATCGTGACCTCTTAAGCACAGGTTATTCCTCGTAGGTAGGTAACGTAATGTTAATGGGACCAAATTTCAGTTCAATCCAGTAGCATCGTCTGCTACTCACAAGGTCGCAAGGTCCGATTTACCTCCTGAATTAGGTCATTTTCCTCATTGTTTGTGTGCTGTAGCACTCTTTGTAGTTCAAGGCGTACTGGTAATGACAGATTTTTATCGCTGAGTTTAAAAAAAAAATGTCATTAAAGTCACAGGCAAGAAGAAGCCGGCTATTAAAAGTGTTTATTCAGGAGTGTGAAAGTGCAGCTGCTCGAGTGGCTTTTTGGTTCATGCAGAACATATCACAGTAATAATATAAGCTGTATTCCTTTCAAAGTCATAAAAAATGATATAATTATGTTAGTATTTATTTTCAGTGCAGACAATAAAGTCTATGTTATGTAGGCTACAAGAAAAAAACGAGCATGCAAACTGTTCTGTTTTACATATTTGTATTTTTGTTTTTGCATAAATGGCTGTTTGTATATAAGATTGGGAATGTTTTTTGTTACTGTTGGATAATATTTGTTTTCATGTACTCTATTTAACAGTAGGCTGCAACGGAAACAGCTGACCAATGATGCAAATTACCCATGAAGTGTCCCTGAGTTTCCCCTTGTTCCCATGTGGATTCTTGCAAGGAGTTTATGTCTGCTTCTTTGATTATGAACAAAACAAGTGGTTTTTTAAAAAACCACTACTTGTGGCTATTTTCAAAGACTCGCCTTGATTAACAGCTGCGCTGTGCCTTTTTTTTCCCACCCCAAGTGCATATTTCAAGGGTTTTCTTTTTATTCTTGAAATTGTGAACTTGAAATTCTAAATCTGTCCCAAAATGAGTGGGCAATTCACAAAAACAGACCCACCCTACTGATAAGCCTGCAACTTCCTGCATGCAAAGTGTGTTTAAGCCTGTGAGCTGTCACAATGTGCCTTTACACATCTTAGTTACTGTAAAACTTAAGCGATGTACAGACCTGAATTTATTTTGTTGCACTTTTCCATGACGATAAATATCATGATCCCTGCACCTCTTTACTCACATAGTGCACCAGCCTCATTTACAGATCCTGAACAGTAAAAATAAACTTTTTAATATATTTCCAGTTACAGAAAAAACAAAAAGTGACAAAGATGTAATATAAGGAAACATTTCGATTGTTTTTATTGTCTTAATCCTTACTGCGAAATATATTAAAGTCACCTCGTTGTTGGTTTTAACATCTACCCTGTTCTTCGGTTGGTAAGTGTGATTGCACTTTTATGGCCATCAAACCTTTTTTTCATACAATGCTATGGATATCAATGTGAAAATAGCTACATGCTTTTTTTGTTGTATTGTGAATGTAAGTTATATGAACTTATTTTTTTACTTTGTTTATATTTGGTACTGTTTTCTTTGAAGAATGTGCACCATAAGATTTATTAAAGCTTCTATTTCATCTGAAAAGAAGATTGTGGTTTATTAGCATTAATCGATAACATGCCACCTTTTTTCCCCCACAAATTGACCTGTTGATCCATCCATCTTCTTCCGCTTATCCGGGACCGAGTTGCTGTTGATGTAAATTCCAAATCCATCCATCCTTTCATGGAATGGAATGATTTATAAAGCATAGTTTTCATATTGCTTGTTAATCCAAATAGTCTTTTTTAATCTTAAAGGATTTTTTTTATAAAATTTTCCTTTGAAAACTGCTTTAATCAAAATTATCTATTTAGTAATGATTTTTAAAAAAAAAGGAAAAAAAAAGCCCTATACACCTAATGGATTCAAATGTTATAACTTCGACGCATTCAATAAAATTGAACTTCTCTCTGCTTTTAAAATCTTGGCGCTCATTAGCCTTTCTGGGAAATAATAAATACTGATGATTAAACTCTTCCTTGATTGTAAGTGAGTAATCGTCTATTGTAGTTATTCAGATAAAGAAATCGTGCCTATGGATGAACCCAGTAAATAATTTTCCTCATGAAAGCACACATTTCTGATTTTATAAACAGGACCTGCAGCGCTTTGATTCAGGAGTAATGAATCGCACTGGCTCTGCGGTGACGCAGGAACTGCATGGGTTGTAACTTGTGCAACTCTCTGCTGCGTGCTGCCTCTTATCAGGCATTTCACCTCTGGCTTTGCAAACATCTGACAGCTCTTTGAGCTGCTTCTGGTGCTGTTACTCAATTTAACAGTGAAGCTGACATTTAACTCTTCACAGCACACTGTTGCTACTGAATCCCTTTTTATTTCTCTTGGACTATCATAATTAAGAATCTTTAAGAGGTAAGCCTCATCTCATGACATTTCAGTTGAGTGTATTTTCATGATTTTGTACCTGAAGTCATTGTTTGTAGTCTCAGAGATAAGATCATGGAGCGAAAGATCGGTGTCATATTGAGCTTCGTTGGTTTGGGCGCTGTGTGGCTGCGCTCCTTCCCCTGGCTCTGCAGTCTGCTGGTGGGGCTAGGGCTGTGCTTGGTCCATATGGGATCTTGGAAGAACATTCATATAGCTTTACATACCGTTAAAAGAGACTTTATGTAAGTAGGTCGTTTGCATGGGCTTGTCCCACATTTGCTTCTATGCTGGTCCATTCCTGTTTGTAAATGCCCTTCACTGTTCTCCTGTCCTCTTCTTTGTGTCTAAAAGGTGTTTAGCTATTATAATTAAAGTGAGAATTTCCATGTATCACCATCGGCGAAACCGAAGAACCATCCCTGCCCTGTTTGGCCAGTTAGTGAAACAACACCCCGACAAGCCCGCCTTGATATATGAGGCCACAGGAGAGGTGAGGTCTCATCAAGAATAAAAAAATAGAAAGAAAACATAGCACCTTAATTAAAACAGCGAATAAACTGAATTAAGATGACTGATTTTACATTTTCATTTCAGGTTTGGAGTTTTAGAGAGCTACAGGAGAGATGCCACGCTGTGGCCCACTGGGCATTGGCTCAGGGGTGGACTGAGGGTGATGTGGTGGCTTTGTACATGGAAAGTCAGCCTTTAATGGCAGCTTTATGGCTGGGTTTTGCTATGATAGGTGTTGAGGCTGCTCTTATCAACTACAACCTTAGACAGCAGTCATTGCTACACTGTCTCAGTGTTTCTGGAGCTCGAGCGATGGTGTTTGGATCGGAGATGACTGGAGGTGGGAACTAAATATACTTTGCTTATTTGGCCAGAGGTGGAATAATCTGTTTTCAGCTAATAAAACATGTGCTGATTTGCCTGCTTTACATTTTTCACACTTTTGATTGTCTTCCAGCTGTAACAGAGGTGAGTAGCATGTTGCAGCCCAGCGTGGTTTTGTTCAGCACTGGTAAGCAGGAAGACAGGGATGAGCTTCAGGTTCAGAGTTTGGACTCTCTGCTGGCCCGTTCACCCACACACCCACCACCCTACAAGATAAGGAAAGAGTTCAATGGTGAGGCTCTGTAGAATTTGTGCACGTGGGTAGGGGCATGCTGCATTTTACATTTTACAAAGTTTGATTGCAACACATTCTTGTCCTTAGCAAGTCTTTGCCTGCTAGAGTAAATGGCTGGCTGCCAAAATTGGCTGTCTTACGTATTTTTTTTCTTCTAATTTAGATCACATGTGTGTCAAAAAAATGGGAAAAAAAATGGAAAAAATCATCAAGTTACTACAAAGTTCAAGACTATGAACAATATTTCTCTTTTATTTTATATAATGCATGCAAATACAACTCTGGGCATGTTTAATTCAATCGTTTACATTGTTGTGCATTCGTTCTCTTGTTTTTAACAAAGGCATTGTTTTTGTCTTTGTTATTGCTTAGCATTCCTATGTTGACACACTTCAAGTCTTTACTTGATTAGCCTGTATGGGACGGAGAAAAAACAGATAGACTAACAAAAAAATATGTAAAGAATGACGGGAGCGTCACGGTGCATGCCACCATGTGAAACACCGTCAAAAGGTTTTGAGAATGCAATATGGAAATTTCTTCTTCTCATTGTATTTGCAGACAGGCTTTTCTACATCTACACTTCTGGTACAACAGGAATGCCAAAGGCAGCTGTAGTGGTGCACAGTCGGTAAGTTTATCTGTGGACACATCTGCAAAGGTGATGCAGTCCACTTAGGGACCTAAACAGTTTTATCAACAGTTAATAAAACTTACTCTTTGAATTTTGTTGTAAGACATGTCTATGACATTTCAGTCACAACATTGCACTTTTAAGAGAATCCTTTAAATAATGAGATAAGTAATAGTGATGACTTCTGTCACTTAGTTTGGTGTTCTTTTTTGTCAGGTATTACCGCATCGCAGCTTTTGGTTTTCATTCTTTTGGCTTACGTCCTGATGACATCATGTACAACTGCCTTCCTCTCTATCATTCTGCAGGTAGGCCTTGTTTCTTCTCATCCATGTTTTCAAAATACATTTAAAATTAATATAAAGTAAGATTTCCCACGCTTACACATCTTTAGAAGCATGATGCCATAATAATGAGAATCATTCTTCATAACTCTCATATTATTATGTCTATTCTAAAATAATATATTATCCCATTTTTAAAAAGTATTTATTTTTGCTTCCATTGGCTTTGATAAATGATAAAATCTATTTGAGGTTTACAAATCTTATTATTATACTAAAAATACATTTTTTCCTGAAGCCAGACATTCATCTCACCAGACATTTAGTGATGTCATTTTCTGGGCTAAATTTGATAAAGGCTCATCAGTTTTGGTGCAACTCAAATGCAGGATGCGGAGGAAGGCAAAAATAAACAAAAAGTGAGATTTTATTGCCGATACAAAAATCCCCAAACATACCAAAATCCAAAAGAGAAAACAAAACGTGAATCAATACCAAAAAGGGCAGAAGAAGAAGAACCCTAAAGTCACACTCAGGAAAACAGTGTTTGGAGACTGGAGCGTGACTAAAGTTATTGCAACTGTGTGCAATGAACCTGCAATTTCGGTGCTTCTGGAAAGGCTGCCTTGCAGTCAGGGACTAACTCTGGGACCAGTCGTGTCAGTCATTTGCTGTCTTCAAGGCAACTTTGGAGGAATAGTGATTCAGTTGCTACACAACCATTAGCTGCAAAATGACATCGATGCTTGAAAACCTTGATCAAAACCAGCCGGCAGTCAGTTGAATGAGATGTACTGCAGACAAGCTCCGCTTATCAGCTGAGACTGACTCACTCTTAGCAATCTGTTTGTGTTTGTTAATGAGACTGATTATTGGCAACATTTCCCAATTTGTCTGCATGTGACTGCAGATGGATGGCAGTTTTTCAGAGGCAGGTTGCCCCACCAATTGACCTGTGGAATTGTCTTGCAATCAGAAGTGGTTGTCCAAAGTTGAGGGTGTTGTTCAATCTCTGGGCAACTAGTTGGCTCAACTATTTGCAATCAGTCTCCGACAGCACAACAAACCCCGCAACGACAGCTGCCTCAACACACTTTATATAGGATAAAAAATACATTGAACAAATAGACAATATGACAATAAACTGACATAGGACAGACAGGCACACCAAGAGAAGACAGGAAGCAGGCAAAGGTACAGGTGGTAAAGGTAGATAATGACAAAGGAGGGCTAGCAACAAAAAGCAGAAAGTGAAATAAGAAACACAAGAAAATTAATCTTCAGTGTGACACAGAAAGTAAACAAAATAGGCTACATATGACTGAAACATGAAGGTGAGCAGTAAACATGATGAGAGAGGAGCATAGAAAGCATGGGATAAAAAAACACTACAAACAAGAATAACTTTAAATTTAAATTCTTTAAATTTGGTTCAAAAGTAAAAGTAGAAAAGGGCAAATGTTATCATCTTTAGGTTATTACAAAGTTTTTCACTTCAACATAATTTGAAATCAAGGACTTAGGTTTACCCACTGAGCAATTTTCTTTTAATGAGAGGTCTAAAAGAGGTCTACTGGTAACTGTCAAGGCTAAATCAAGCTATATTCAAAAGTGAAATTTTAATAACTGTCTAAATGTCTTTTGAAAAGCTTTTCACCTTTCATGCTTTATACAAGTGTTAACACTGTTCAAATGGCTGGCATGGTTGACTAGGAGGGATACTGTTTCTGCAAATATGTAAAAGAAAGAACAAGTTTACAAGTATATATTTGTTTTACAGAAGTCCTTGTTGTATGTGCTCATGTGTTCATGGTGATATTTACAGGAAACATCATGGGTTTAGGGCAGTGTTTGCTCTTTGGTTTGACTGTTGTAATCAGGAGGAAATTCTCAGCCAGTCGCTTTTGGGATGACTGTGTCAAACACAACTGCACTGTGAGTACACACTGGTGCAATAACTGTGCCTAGCCACAGGCCAGATGTCCTATTGATTTTCTTGAGCCAGTTCTATAAACAAGACTTGCGATTTGGTTTTAGTGTGTAATTGTACCTCTATGTCTGTGCGCACACATAGGCAATCCAGTATATAGGAGAGATCTGCCGTTATCTGTTGGCTCAGCCTGTTGGAAAATCAGAGGCTCGTCACCGGGTCCGTGTTGCCATCGGTAATGGACTCCGTCCCTCGGTGTGGGAAGAGTTTGTCAAGAGATTTAGAATCCAAAGAATTGGGGAATTTTATGGCGCCACAGAGTGCAACTGCAGCCTGCTCAACATAGATGGAAAGGTATGCTTACCTGGATGTTGTTTTACTGATTTCTTAGGAGGCTAAAGAATTTAAAACACATCTTTTTTACGTACCTGCTATATTGTATGTTTGCACATCCAGGTCGGGGCGTGTGGCTTCAATAGTCGCATCCTACCAAATTTTTATCCCATCAGACTGGTCAGGGTGCAGCAGGATAGCAAAGAACTACTGAGGGATTCACAAGGCCTCTGTATACCCTGTGAGCCAGGTAACACCCTGCATACACACACATACATGCAAAGCTACAATAGAGAGAAAAAAGGCAAACAAAAAAGTTGTAAACAAATGCAAAAATCATCTTTCATCTTTGCAGGAGAGCCAGGCATGTTAGTGGGACACATCAACCACACCGATCCGCTCAGAAGATTCGACGGTTATGCTGATCAGGATGCCACCAAAAAGAAAGTTGCTCGCAATGTGTTCAAGATGGGAGACTCTGCTTATGTCTCAGGCATGTTTTATTTTGTCTCTTTAACGTTAGTCAGAATAATAATGATGGACTGTCTGTTTCTTGATTTCCAGTTTTATAATATCATACATGCTTCATCTCACAGGTATCCAGAAAAAGAAAGCTGCAGATGCTAAATTGCCATATGAACTTTTACCTTTGTTTATAGTTTTTACTACATGCAGTTCACATTTTAATTGGCTTCTGTTTTCATAAGAAAACTGAAAATAATTTATGATCATGACACCACTGGACTGCTTCCAGTACTTCCGCTATTTTCAGCAGTGAAAGTCCCATTCGGAACACTTTCACTGCTGCATCTGTAATTTCACCACAGACAACATTTTTTTTCACAGAGCAAACATCACCTTTAGTGTTAAGGATCATTGATTGCAATGAAAGTTTGCTCCCTGTGACAGTTTCCAAGCCAGATGATGGTGCATTGTGGGGAGTAAGCTTGTCATCTTTTTCATTCAAGCAGTTTGTGAATCGTGAATTCAACCCTCACTGAAAGTAGTCATTTTCTGGCTTTGTCATTCTCTCACGTTGTTCTGGATGAATTTTGACTCTTCTTTACAAAGTTGCTTCTGTTCATTGGTTTATTTACAGCTCTCTTAACATCCACAATAGAATTTCAATCAGGTTGAGCTCTAGATTTTGACTGGGCCATTACAACACCTTGATTCCTTTTTTTGTAGATTTTTTCAGACTTAATAATGTGCTTGGAATGACAGCCCTTTGGCTAAGCTTTAGTTGTCAGACAGATGGCCGTAAAGAGCAGTGATTTTGCTCGGTGATTGCAAAACAAACCCAAATCACCCCTCCACCATGGTACTTGACAGCTGATTGTAGTCAAAACTGGTGCTGTGCATTATGGCCAAACATCTCTACTTTGATCTCATCTATTTAAAGGACATTAGAAGTATTGTGGTTTGTTCAGATGCAGCTTTGCAAACCTAAGCTGTGTCATATTGTTTTTAGAGAGAAGAGGGTTTTTTCTGTTTGGCAACCTTTACAAATTAGCCATACTTGCTCAGTCTTTTTTCTAATTGATCTAATTAACATGCTAACTAAAGCCTGTAAAGTCTTTGGCTTTTTCAAAATTAAAAAGCATCTGGCTGCTGCTTATTTCTTTAATTCCTATGGAAGCAGTAAGGGTATACTTAGTATTTCCCAGTCCTGTGAATACGTTCTTTTTCACGACTGTCATTCATTTTCAGCGATTATTTTATTGCTCTGTCACTGTCTGTGCTTTAGGTGATATACTGGTGATGGATGATTATGGCTACATGTATTTCATGGACCGCAGCGGCGACACTTTTCGCTGGCGAGGGGAGAACGTTTCCACGACAGAGGTGGAGGGAGTCCTCAGCAAACTACTGGGACACACCGATGTTGCCGTCTATGGAGTGTCTGTGCCAGGTATAGATGAAATGAATTCTTTCATCGGCACATTTCAGGCAAATAAACAGACTCAAAAGCTGATGAATACTCTGTGTTTTATTGTGTTCAGGTGTGGAAGGGAAGGCCGGTATGGCAGCAATAGCTCAGGAGGGAAACCAGTTGGACCTTGATGCATTCTTGATCGGTGTACAAAAAGCTTTGCCCTCCTACGCACGCCCTGTCTTCCTTCGGTTCATGCCGTCTGTTGACACTACAGGTGAACATCAGTGAAAAAACATTCAAACGGCAATGTGATTTTATAAAATTACATAAAAACTATATATATATATATTTTATCTTGTTCACAGGTACTTTCAAAATTCAGAAGACACGGCTGCAGAAGGAAGGATACAAGCCACAAAACTCGAGTGAAAAGATTTATTTTCTGAACAGTCGTGCTGGACATTATGAGTCTGTCACTGATGAATTATATGATGCCATCAATGAAGGGAAAGTGTCTCTTTGAAAGAAGGAGGAGCTAACAAGGCTACTGGGTTAACACAACTTACTCTCACTGTGTTTTTGATATAGTTACTTTTTGTTTGTTGTTGTTTTTAAGATGAACATTAAGCTCACCTACCTGAATAGATTTGGCTTGGTCAGATTTCTCTGAGGCATTATATATATATATATATATATATATATATATATATATATATATATATATATATATATATATATATATATATATATTTATATATATATGAACAATGTGTGAATTTCCCATCATAATAAATAAGAATTTTTTTGTATTTCTAGTAATAAAACATGTTCCTTCTTACAAGAAAAGGAATGACTGAAAACTCAGTAATTTATGGAAATTAAGTAATAACTATATCAAATAACTATTATTTGAAAATTCATCTTTTAACATGACCAATACTCCATAGCTGCCTAAAGACTTGTTTCAAACAGAGCAGCACAGAAAGACTCAGGACAGCACTGCACGGCAAACTTGAATTACCAGCTTGTGAATGCCTGTACCAGCCAGTCCCGGTGCAAGTTACATTTTATCCTTCTAAGCATTTTTCTCAAGTTATCATGTGTCAAAATTAGCAGCCTTGAATCATGGCACAAAATATGTGGGTTCGTTTTGTGAAAGCAAAGTCACTTTTAACTTTCATCACCTAATACCAGTCACGTTGAGTCCAAGCACCAGTGTGTTATATTACAGTACATCCTGGGCATTGATTGGCTTTTAAGGCAGACACTGACGTTGAATTGTATTTTAAAGTTAAAAATGATATCTGGGTTAATATCAATCATTCTCCCAAAAACTTGCGACACATGGGTAGCTGTCTGCAACTGATGTGCTGAGAATTCCAATGTGGATGAAGCAGATTCAACAACAGAAAAACGTCTTTATTAGGCTGCAAACGAGAGGAACAAGGAGCAGGTTCCAAGGAAAACAGAGCGCCAAGGTAGCACATGAGAAAAGTGACAACAAAGACTAAAGGAATGTATGGGCATATATTGACACTGAGAACTAACTGGGGTTACATGTATGAAGATAATCAGACAGGCAGAAAGTTACAGACTTATATAAACAAAACTAAAGCTCAATAAATAAATAAAGGCCAATCAGACGCAAGTGGACAGTTTTTTTTTCTCATCTGACTGAAACTATCAGGACAAACAAACAAGGCTGACACTGTATCCTAACAGCATATTCAAGTTTTAAAGACCCCTCCTGCAGCATGCATAAGACTAGGGATGGCTGTGGAAGTGGCAAACTTACCCATATTTTGTTCTGTTCCTGTCTGTGTGATGTGGAAACTGTTGACCCCAGGAGACTCCCTCAGATGCTGTCCATCTTTTATGGGGTCGAAGGCCTCTTGAGTTCATGAAGCGACCAGAAGGTTGCATGCATGCATGCAAACTAACTCTAGAGGGCAATGTGTTTCATCTTATCAGACATACTAGCAGCTACCCTAGTGTTTTCCCACAGGTACTAATATAAAACGTATCATATTGTCAGGCACAATCATGCTTGTCTGTTAAAATAAACAACAAAGCTACAAACTAATTAATTCCAACCTTGCAGTTGTGTGAAAAAGAGTTTGTCATTTTAAATACCCATTCTCATTCATTGACTAGTTGTGAAACATTTGATTGAATCAAGCTTCTCTTTATTCAGTGACAATTTTTTTCTTTCAGGGATTTCACTGCATGACTGATTCACTTTTTCCATTCCAGTGTTCAGTGTTACTCTGGTTGTTTCACAAAAATCTTTCACATAAATCCCTCTCCATGTGTTCTTCTGTGAGTTTCTTGTCAGCCTAAAACACAATGAAAACTGTTTGTAAAGTAAGAAGACGGTAAAATAAATAAAACATCAGCTCCAATCATTTGAATGCATGTTTACAGGTCTGTGGGACATTTTTGCAGTGAGGCATCTTTTTGCTCATCCCATTTGTGATGTTCAGAGCTCCCCTTAAAGGCAAAAAGACTTTCTGCAATAAGTGCCCTTCTAAATAGCTGCTAGTTATCTAGTATGTAACATATGTTAGTACTTTACCAAATCAAGTAGTGAAAAGCAAGTACATTTACTCAATTGCTCAAGTTCTTGAGGAGTCTCCAAATATTTATTCACAGTTGCAGAAGTCCTTATTTATCTTATACTTGATTTTGGTGTAGCCCCACAGTTCATTCTTTGTCTGAAGCTCATTTGGCTCCTCTACTATAACTCAGCCTTCCTCTGATTGGCTATCCCTTACACACAGAAGGGTTGAACAGTCACAGATGTGTGTCCAAGATGCCCATATAAAGAAGATTTCCTCATATAGACATCATACATAGGTTGAACACTCTAGCCTGAGCTTTTGTCAGATACCAAATCACCGTGAGTGGTATACGCAAAATGTTTGTTATAATATTGCTTATTTATTAGGTTTTTTCATATTTGTTAGTCTCATATGTTTCGAATCATCAAAAAAATTTTAATATTAGACAAAAATAGCCAAAATAAAAGTAAAATTAGTTTTTAAAAGATGTTTTCATTTACTAAGAGGAAAAAAGCAATCCAAACTTACTTGACCTAGTGTTAAAAAAGACACCGGTTTGTGATGTTAAACCCCAGTGTGGCTGAATTAAAATAATTCAGAGAAGAAGAATTGGCCAAAATTTCTCCACGATGATGCCAAAGACTCATTGCCAGTTATTTAAAATATTTGATTGCAGTTTGTGCTGCCAAGTATAGCAGAACCAATTATTACTTTTCATGTAAGTCCAGGTAGGTTTGGATAGATTTTTTCCCTTAATATTTTTTTCCTTAAAATATTAAGTCTGGTTATTTTCATTTAATATTAACATTCATTTGATATCAGAAACATTTTAGTGTGACAAAGATGCACAAAAAAGGAAATCAGGAAAGGGCAAAGAGTTTTTCACAACACTATATAACAAAAACTAAGAAGAAGCATAACTGATGCTCTGATCAAGTGCCACAACAGGAGAGCAATGACGAGATCATTCTGCACAAAAAGTACTTTTACTTCATTTTTGACATGTTTCTGTACATTTTTTAAATAAGTAAAAAGCAGAAACACTACTACCACTACTTTTTCATAAGTTGTACTTTGAATATGATAATACATCTTTTCTCGTATTTGTAAAGACTTGACAGAAGCACAACCCACCTCTCCAGGTCTTCAGTTTTTCTTGGCATTGTGGTCTGCATGTGTGCGTGTATGTGCAGCTCAAATTTCATGTCTTGACTCTTGTGAGACAGCACATATGTAAGACAATGATAGACACAGTTATTACCAGCTCAGTTTTCAGCTCGATGCTGCTTTGAAATTCACTCTAAATTCAGCTTGAATCAACTAATCTTGGATTAACACAAGGCGGCATCTGTTTGGGAAGGAAAATGAATATTTACAGGAGATTTTTTTAAAGCCCGACTGCTGCCTTGTTTAAATATCCGCTTGTGGTTGCAGGAAGCATGCAAATGAAAAAGTATGAAACAGTCTTGAGAGGGCCCCCTTAGTCTTTGCAAAGAATAGGGTTCAGATCTTGTAAGGCTGCGAGAGCTCTGCTGTTATTTGATGTCTTCGTGCTAATGTTTGGTTTGGCTTCGTGACATCGGTGCAACTGCAACTAGAACACCAGCATTCAAGCACTCTTGCTGGCAATCATCTACCCCGCTGAAGTGTCCTTGAGGAAAAAACTAAATTCCTGCCAGCTGCTCTGCATCTGATCCTTCAGGAAGTTGCTTTATTGCTTTCAGTGAAATAAACAGATCTCTTCTAGGTCTTTCACTTTTGTGATTCTGTCAAGAGAAATCTGAAATACATCCTTGAAAAGAAAAATGTGTGAAATTACTTTTTTTCCATAAAATACTGGCTAAGTTTAGTTGGTGGGGCCTCTGATCGTATTCACATGAAGGAATAAGTTGGGAAAATAGTTTTGGTTAATCTTCTGCTCATAACTCACAAGGGATGCCAAATAAAGAGGTTTCTTTGCTTTGGTAAAACTTGGAAAACAACATTGTGAAATTTGAGGTGAAGTGTGAAGAATTAAGAATACCACAGTGAGATATTTGGTAAATGTTTATACGAGCTCCCTCTTTTCATGTAACCTCAATTTATAAAGTCTGTAATAGGAAAACAGCAGTGATTATTTTCTATTCTTTCTTTAAATGTAAAGTCTTATGATCATTACCTAACACTTTTCAGCGTATAGCTGCCCATGTTAAAAGGTAAACCATGTGCCGTGCATGGCTTCCAGCTGCAAATAGTTTACTTAAGGGGTCCTAGTCATCCAAACAGAACACTGACAAGTGCTCTTCACATTTCTCATAACACTCTGGAGAGTCAAGTAACAAGAGAGGAAAGATAAGGCTTTTTGCCTTAAATCCAGGAAGAGGTCTATGGAGAGGGACTTGGTGGTGACAGTTGAAGCCTTCAAACGTGATGCCAGCTTGGTTTCACGAATGCAGAAGCTGGATGTTTGTATGAAACAGATGACAAATAATGAAAACAGCTTAGTGGAAGTGCGCTACATGTGCCCATGTGTCTTGGTATTGGAGCTGCATGTGCAATATGTCGAGAAGCGAGGCTTACTTTTTTCTGTGACCTGCATGAAACGATACCTCCACCTCAAACGTAAAGCTCAGGCAATGTGTGTCCACCAGATGTAGCCATATATCACCCTGCAGAGTCAATTTGACTTTATGACCCTGTAATTTATGATATATATTTTCATATCCAAGGGCTAACTTCATTCCTTTCTTAGTTTTTTTTTTTTTTGCTACCTCAGTCGTCTCCCTCCCATTGAACTGTAGCAGTAATTAAGTTCTGGTCATGTTTGGTACTTGCGTGTGTTTGTCGGAACGTGCACAGTCACAGTTCAGGGGTTCTTTTAGTTTTCAAATTAAGACATGTAGTATCAAGTTTTAAATTATTCAGTGTTTGCGCTACCAGGATTAAGGCTTTATGATTCAGGCTTTTATTAAAATAACAAGACATTTTTGCAAGTTGAATATGTGCTCGTGAAGCACTTCACAGTTTAGTCTTTCCTTTATCCATTAGGGGTCATGCTTAAGTGAACCCTGAAGGCAAAATACAGTTGTTAAAAATGGTTTTATTTTGGTGAGTGAGTAAATATAAATATAAATATTAATGTCATTAAATAACTTTTGCAGCTTTGCACACATAGAATTTAATCAGGCATGACATCTTCAAATGTTTTGGCCAAAACTCTGAGCAGCAAGTTCGGAGACAGTGGCAGGGACAAGATGAAACACATCAACCTAAAAAAGCTGCCTCTGCCTGCATCTCTTCATGTGTTTACCATACAGGTTTTATAGAGTTCGGCTTCATGTTTTTCCTCTGTCAGCTCTCTCTTATCATCTTCAGATGTCCTCCCACTCAGCCCCAGTAATCCTGACAGCTGACTGTTACCTCTCTCTCTCTCTCTCTCCAAACGTTATCAGTTTCAAGGACAGTGAAAATTGGGTCTCTGAAGTAAAATTGTTCAATGTCTTAGTCATTCTCTGTGTGCTGCACACAATTACCCCTCTCAGCTGTATAGCTCTATCATCAGTTTGCTCAATTACAACAGCTGATTCTGTGCTGTGCCACTTCACCTCTGTCGCACCATTTTCAGAGAATGGATTTTGTGGCTTGATTCCAAGTTGATGAGGGTGATGAACAAGAGGCAGGGCAGCATCTAGCTAGAACTTCCCTTTGTTATTCACCATAGTTTCAGTCAGGTCAGTGACAGTTCATCCAGCCCTTATGTTCTGTTAATACTTCAGACGTGCCAATGTAATGGCGGCTGGGTGACAGCAGGAGATGAAAACTCCTTTGTTTAGTAAAAGCTTTAATGTCAGTCTGCATAACGTGTCATCAGATAAAGATAATAAATGAGGATAGCTTGATAAATGGGCCGAATATTAGTTTTTCCTTGCTGAATAATTTCAGCATAGCAACAAATAAGATTAAAAATAAGCATTTATCAGTGTCAGTGATTGTGTGACATGAATTTTGTGCTAACTAAATGTTTAACATTCATACAGATCTGTGATTTTTTTTTTGTGTGAATAATAATGGGGAAACAGTAAATCTGCCAAATTCTCATTTAGTAACACCTCAGAGTTTCACAATTGCTACACCCGTAATAACGAAAAAGGCAAAGGTGGAAGCGTGAAGGTGGAAATGACAAACATTATAAAAGCCAAAATGAAAGAGACAACTGATTTCTGAAGCTTGAAAATAGGAAAGCAAAGGTCTTTCTGAGGGTTTACTAACTAAAATACCACGACTGACCTTCAATAAATGGAGATCCATCCTTTATCAACAAACTGAGGGCTTTAAGGCTTCTTCGCAACTGCCTATATTTATTCTACATCAGAAGCAGAAGATGTGACTATAATCACGATCCATTCTTTAAAACTGCTAAATAAACTGCCAAATGAATGGGAGTGCACAAGCATCGACATGCTTTTATTTGGCATCTTTGTCCAGAGTGTTGACTGCTAACATACGATTTATGGACTCCACCACAGTGAAAAGTCTGATGAAGATAAGGTAAGGATAAACAGTGTGAACGGATTAGGACAAGAGCTAACGTAGATCCAAAGCGATGAACTAATGTCAAAATCTGTCATTATGATTTTTAAATAATGTCACTGGATTGCAAATGTTCACAAATCAAACCAGTGTAAAGAATTTTGCAGATTTTGTCTT
This sequence comes from Pelmatolapia mariae, assembly GCF_036321145.2. Lineage (NCBI taxonomy): Eukaryota > Metazoa > Chordata > Actinopteri > Cichliformes > Cichlidae > Pelmatolapia > Pelmatolapia mariae. The sequence continues at coordinate 16,367 of NW_027052022.1, forward strand.
ACATTAACAAAGAAAACAACAAATGGACGAATCTTATTTTCTTTAGGTGACGAAAGAGGTGATTCCTCAGTTTCTTTACCCGACTTTACTTTTTAACCCGGCAGCCATGCAAAGGTATAAACATAGTATGGAATGTGAAGTATTGTTCATGCCCTTAGATGCATAGAGTATTTTAATAGAAGTTGATGTAAAGCTTTTCTTTTTAAACCATGTTAATGCCATGTTTTATAAAGCCTATAGGTAGTTTTTATGCTATTCAAACCAACTGCATAGCTCTAATATGAGCTGATAAAATTGGTGGCTTATTCACAGTGCAATTTGCTGAATTATTGAAGGGTAAAATTTAAGTGTCGTTATCTGAAATGCTGACACCTTTGACTTGGAGCAGATGGATCTTGCATGCGGCAGTGTAGGTTGGATTTGTCAGCAGAAGGCTAAGAGACACTACTGGACACATAGGAAGCCCACTCAGAATCCTCTCCGCAAAGCTAATTAATGAAACATTTTGTATACCCAGTAAAGTAATGCAAATAAAAGCATTTCTAAAATGCCATCACATTGGTTTTCCTATCCCGTCACTCTTCTTTCTTTCCACAGGGTTAATATGTGTGCTGCGATATTTTGGAGCTCGGTCTCTGATCACAGCAGTGCTGTGCAGGATCAAAGACAGAGTGATTAAGGTGTGTAATAAGGTGAGATTAATTGTGAGTTTTATGCCCCAGAGTTTGTTCAGATTGTGCTGTCACAGAGTAAAATGCATAGCTATTGAACATTTCCCTGTATGTGTCTGTTTCTGTCTGGGCATGTTCATTTTACCCTGCACCTGGGAACAGAACGGTTGACTCTGTGATCTCAATTAATTCTGCAAATGATCCTGTAGATATCACTGCCAGTACTTGCACAAGGTGTGACTGAGCAGGTATTTCTTTACATTCTTATGTCTGTAAGCTGCTTAATTCCCTTCTCACATCAAAATTATTAATATTCTTGTGATAAATTAATATGGTTTTATTATCTGACCCTGCTATGATGCCAGGTATCAGCTTGAAAAAGCTCTCTTTATCCATCCCTGTACTATCTTTGAATTCACCCTAAGAGACATCCTGACTTCTCATATCCAAAAAAGGTATATGTAATTTTTAGTCACCGGCTAAGTCAGACTTAAGGAGTTGTTTCTGGTTTAAAAATAAGTGTGCCGTGCTTATCTTGAACCAATTACTTGTCACGCTGTCAGTTACATGCTACACTTTGTTTTCCTGCTGAGATGAGACAGTCCCACAGCAGTTTGTGCATCTCCATGTCAATCCCAACATCCCCCACAGCTCCAGCTCTGGTGTCTCTGAACCAGTACATGACAAGCTTCTCCGTCATTGTGACTGCCAGCAGAAGCCCAGCCAAACCTCTGAAGGCTCTTAATCAGAATCTGAAAAACTCATGCCAAGCATCATGTTTGACAGAGGAGACAGGGAGCCCGCTCTAAAAACTCAGAAAAACATATGCTCTCAGTCCTTGATGAAGGCAATGAGCCGTGAAGGAACTACATGGCGGCACAGTAGAGGCTTTGACCTCTAAAATTATATCCTTTGCATGTTTCTATTCAATTTCCAAGAAAAAAGAAGAAGAAAAAGAAAAGAAAAACATAAATATGTAAAGTCTTGTACATAAAGGTCATGTACATTTATTTAGGTTGTAAAATGCACATTAATTAAACTACCAGAAAAAAAGAGACTATATATACACCCATCAGGCATAACATTATGACCACTGATGGGTGAATAACACTGATTATCTCTTCATCATGGCACCTGTTAATGGGTGGGTTATATTAGGGATCAAGTCAATGTTTTTTCTTCTTCTCAAAGCTGATGCATTAAAAGCAGGAAAAAATTGTCAAGTGTAAGGATTTGAATGAGTCTGAAATGGGCCCCTCAGTGTTAGACAGGTGGTCATAATCTTATGCCTGATCTGTGCATGTTCTTAGCACAGTGGTGCAAATGTTGCCTCAGAGCTAGAAGGTTCCTGATTCAAATCCCAGTTGGGATTCTCCAAGCATGCTCTCCGTGTGCCTGAAGGTTGACCCCGGCTTCCTCCTAAAAACAGGCATTTTAAGAGGAAGAAACTGGTGATTCAAAGTTAGGGTCGAGTTAAAAATACGTGCTTTTGTTTTATATTATAATGTAATATAATATATGGGTAAAAAGACTTGTTGTCTAAAGCGCTTTGAGTGGTTGATAAGAAAGAAAATGCTACATAAATAAGCGCAGCAGTAGGCGTTAATAGTTTAAGATGCTATGATAAAGCAAAAACATAGCTGTGAGAACACGTTTCATGTGGGGGTGTTGTGAGGATGATACAATATGTGTGACTTTAGGATGACACCCTCAGCACCATATGAAAAATATCAGAATAAATACGTTGTAAAATACAGTTCATATAAATTTAAAGCTCATATTTGTCTGTGAAGGTAAAACCATGTAAGAAAACATATATAAATTAAAGGTTGCACAGACATATTGCAGCTGGACACCATATAAAAGGCAGATTTCCACAAATGCTGATAAAACAGTTACCAAATAAGCTGTTATTTAATATGGATACTGATCAGAAGACAACATATATAGGCAAAGTAAACGCACACTGCACAACAACGGTTATAACTTATGAAAGGCAGTTTCATTGTATATATATATATATATATATATATATATATATATTATACAATTATTATTTGTACAATTTTAAAGGGCTTGAAAGTCAGTATTTGGTATGACCGCCATTATTCTTCAACACAGTCTGAACTCTCTTAGGCAAACTTGTAATTTTTTTTAAGTAGTCTTCAGGAATTGTTCTACAGGCTTCTTGAATGGTATTTCAAAGTTCTTCTTGAATTTTGGCTTCCTTTGGTTCCATGCTCTGTCAAGATGATCCCACACTGCTTCAGTAACATTGAGGTCCGGGCTCTGGGGAGGCCAATCCATAACTAATAGTTTCACTGTGTGGTTTTATATTAATTTATGCTTTTTATGCATTGTGAATGCATTTGGAATTATTTTCAGGCTGAAACATGAATCTGTTGCCAAACAGACAGTTTCCAGGTGATATAATATGGTAGATTAAAATGTATCCATTCATAGTTCCAGAGTTCTTTTCACAAGATCCCCAATATCACTGGCTAAAATACAGCACCAAACCATTTCAGAACCTCCGGTGTGTTTTACAGATGGTTGTAGACAGTCACTGTCCGTGATAGGCTGCTATTAACAAAGCGCCTAAAGACAGCATATGTCAAAGGGAAAGTATAGATGGCTTCATTAAAAAGACAAGGTTGTTTGAATATATAAGGAGGATTTGTTTTATCATAACCTAACCTCTCAGTACCTCACTCACAGTTCAATTTTACTGTAGCTGTGGTGCATACAAGCTGGCGTGCAATGGCCTTTTGACAACAATGAGTTCCCCTGAAACCAGTTCAGACCTGCCTTTTAATTCAGCCAGCTCCAATCCAACCTCATGTCAGTATAATACAACAGTGACACCCTTGTCTGCTATGTCTTCTGGTCTAAAAATGAGTTAAAGCACAACCCATGTCCAAAAAAAACCTTTAAAAGACCTTCAGAAATCACAGAAGACTATTGCTCAAGACCACTTAAACAATAAAGTCTGTCTTTTTTTAAGCAAATTATAAATAAATGAGGAATACTTCAAGACTTTTGCGAGTACTGTGTGTTTATAAATGCATTGATCAGTGATTATTATTAACAGGTAGTTAATAATATGCTTAATAACAGAAATGGATTGCTGTATCAAACCATTAAAAAGTGGCCATACTGAATGCTTTCAAAAGCGCACTTCTACTTTGGATTCATAGTGATTAAAATGTTATTATGTATGTATGTATGTATATGTGGGGACAAGCCAGTGCACTGTAAATTAAAGAGCACCAGTAAGGAGGGTCCCATTCCGCACTGGTCGGAGATTAACAATGATCGCCTCCGGTGCTGCTGGCCAACAAGGAGCCTGTGGAAACTACGGTACTGTTGGCCGAAGACAAAGGAAGAGGAGAGGGGGAGGCGACAAGAGAGAAGGAAAGTTAGAAGAGAAGAGCTGAGAGTAGGTGTAAGCTATAGCTGGTAAACAGAGAGTACTAGCTGATATGATGGCAAAGACAAAGGTAGTTATACTGATACTTCTTGTAGAAATGCCAAGCAGGAGGAAAAGTGGAAGAGCACAGAGAAGATAAATGGATGTAGTGAGGGAGGACATGCAGAGGGTTGGTGTGACAGAGGAGGCTAAGAATAGGAGGAGATGGAGGCAGATGATCCACTGTGGCAACCACTAAAGCAAGCAGCCAAAAAATAAATAAAAAAATAAAAAATATAAGGAAAAATAAAAGTAGCTTATGGAGTCTGAGTTGTACTTTGTTTTCATTTGTAATTGTGGACATGTAGGTCATCTCTATCCACTAGGGGGTACTGCAGTACCTTCAGCGCCACCACTTTCCAGCAAAAAGACTCAACACTGGCCAATTACGCAATCTTATACCTGCGGATTTCTTCTCACGTTGAGATCCGGGAATCATTTCTCACTAATATCTTTCATTTTAATCATTCAAGTTTAGTGTTAATCACTAAAATGTCTGGTGGTGCTTAGGTTTGCTGTACACCATGATTTTAATTATTTGCTCTGTAATTAATATTTATGTATACAAAAATCACCATTATTGTCATTATCATGATTATATTGTCACTTGGGTATAACAGGTGCATGATTATGGGACACGGCATGAGATGAAAGGTTTTATTTAGGTTGTAAATCAAACAGTAGCTCCAAAGCAGAGCGTAAATCCCCTTAGTTTAGAGTTTCTGGACGATATTTTGCAGAGGTATAACAGGCCTGCAGTGTGCTCAACACATCCGACACGCCCAAATGGCTTTCCATCTGCTACAGCTGGATCTATTCTTAAAGGGGAGGGCAGCATATGGCAAAGTGTGAGTCCAGTCGGCCTTATAGGAAAGAGAAGGTTGTTTTATATATATAGGTAGGATTCATTCTAGCTTAACCTGTCAGTAGCTCACGGATGTAGTTAATTTTCTCTGTAACTGTGGTGCATAGCGGCTGCGAAGCAACGGCCCTTGGACAGCAGAGAGTTCCCCTTAAAGCAGTCAAGACCTGCCCTTTAATTCAGCCAGCTCCTCTGCCATGTACACACTGTCGGCATAATACAACAGCGGGACCCTCGGCTACTACATCCCCCAGTCTCCTTCTCTGTCCGCCGTGGCTTCTAGGAGTTACTCGCCCCTGCCATGCACCGGGTCACCTCGCTACTGCTTACCCTGCTGTTCGTTCTCCTGCCGGGCCGGAGCTGGGGCTATTTCCCCGAGGAGCGCTGGAGCCCCGAGTCTCCGATCCTCGCTCCCCGGGTCGTTATCGCGCTGGTCTGTCGCAACTCGGCGCACTCTCTGCCGCTGTTCCTCGGAACCATCGAGCGCCTGAACTACCCGAAGGACCGCATTGCGCTGTGGTGAGTGTCATCAGTGTGTCATGTCAACGTATTAAAGGAACTAGCTGACAGTAAAGTAGAACAAAATGGGATTCACTGTAAGCTCTCAGTGGCGCACGAGAGACACGTCGAGCCCGGGTTTAAATTATAGAGGAAAACTCTGCGTGCGTTTGCGCGTGCGCTTGTGAGATTCGATCAGATGGGGGCGCTGTGTTCTAAAGCTGTGGGAACACATATGCAGCGTGGGCTTTATCTTTGTAAATGACACCAGTGATGAAATGAGTGCAACTGGGAGCAGCGTGGCTTCCCCTACTGTGTGGACCTGAGCTGGCAGAGCAGGGAGGGCGAACTCCGCCTGCAGAGTCAAGCCCATGAAAAGTTCCATTCAGTCACGGAGCTTCTCTTTCATAGTCCCTCTCTTTCTCCCCTATCCCTCCCCTTTCTTTCCCCTCCCTCTTCCCCTTCCTCATCTTCGTCTCCCAAAGTCGTCTGGAAACAAAACTAGTATTTAAAACAATTCTGAATACATCTTTTACAATGCAACCAGACACAATAGACTGTGAATGTGAGCCCGTGTATTAAAACGCCTCCGCAGGACTCATCTTCTTTTACCTTAAGGCTGTTTTTTTTCTGTTGCCACCCAGCCCCCAGCCTTCTAGATTTTTCCTGTCTCCAGCTCTGCTAACTTCCTGTGATCCCCCGCCAGTAGATCTGTTCTTGAAAATTGAGAGATTCTTTTAAATTTTTCATCAGCATTCACACCTGACAGGTTAGATTATATGCTAGTTGGCAATCCAGTGGTCTAATGAAGGAAAATGAGGGGCTAAACGCCTCTAGCAGAGTTGTGTTTAATGTGACAGCAGGAAGGGGAATTAAAACTAAACATCAGTCACTCCTGTGAAATGGCTGTTTGATCAGAGGATGCCGTGCTTCATTTAAATGCTGAATTGAACTTTTTCCATCAGCCCCAGAACGAGGGATTCAAGTGTCCGTGTGCCTCTTCAAACAAACCAACCTGGATGTTGAGCTTCTTTCCTTGTGTCTGAGCCAGAAATTTGTGCCTGATTTTAACCATGCCCATGTGGCAGCCAGTTTTCAGCGGGCTCGCTTTGATATACAGCATAGCTCATCTCTCCGTGGAAGAGCTGATATAAAAAGTTTTGAAATGCAGTGTGAAAGACATATTCTGAGCTGCTGGCTTGCCACCTGTCGATGTCTGCAGTTATCAACGTGACAGGTTAAGATGAAATACTTGGCAAACGGCCACACACACACACACACACACACACACACTGGTGAGTGTGTGTGCTCTACAGGGACATGCAGTGGGGATGTTATCATCAAGCCATAAATCATCTTCCTCCTCCTGCCTTTTTTTCCCTAGCACTCTCATATCCGTTAGGCATGGCTCTGCAATCACACATATTTATTTTTCACAAACCCTTTTTAATTCACTACCTCTGGCCATTCAGAACTTCACAGCTGTCAGAAATTTGTGTCCAACAGAGAGAAAAGAAGTAGACACATGCAGAGAGAGAGCGTGGGAGAAGAAGATAGATTGGTTAGCTGGTCACATGTAGGTGCTGAGATGACACTGCTGTGTTAAAAACGCCACAGACAGATGGGAAGGCTAACATCAGCAGCACGTTGACTGACACTCATTACATGACAGGGTTGGAGTTAAATCCATTTCTGCCGTGTTACACATTCTTTCCCTCTTTCACGCTCTGTCTGTGTTTCTGTCTTTGTCTCTGCCCCTCCCTGACACACTTAGATTTGTTATGATAGCACAGAGAGCAGCTGAATGCCACCCTCCCCTTCTGTGGCTCTATTGTCTGCCTTTGTCTTTCCCCGTCCACACCTGATATTAGTGATGTGACGCTTTGAACCTCAAATGACAGCAAGACCATAAAAAGGATTATGAGAGCATTCAAAAAGTTCAGCAGCTGAGCGTATGAAAATCAAAAGCTGATTTACATTTGCTTGTTATCTTCTTCAAGGTCACATCCTTTTGTAGCCCTGCACTGCTTCCAGCAGCGCTGGGAGTCTCATTTTGAGCACTAGTAGGAGTGTAGCTGTTAATTCACTGTGGAGCTTGAACTTGGATATAGAGAAAATGTCAAATTTGATGTCAAAGATTTTATCAGTCAGCATCATCGCTGGTGATGAGAGTTCTGTCTCTCGCTAAGACCCAAAAGTGTTCAGCAGAGGATCCTGCTGTTTCCAATCCCCCAAAATGTCCATTAGACGAGCAGCACAGCCAGGAGCATGCTTGTTTTCTTTAGGGTTAGTTTTTTTTCTCTTTTTGGGTTTATGCACTGTGAATTTGTCCTCCAGGCTCAGACTATCAAAGTCCTAAAGTGTCTTAGGTTGCCATTAAACTGCACTCTTTAAATATCAACATATTCATTGCCAAATTTTTCTTTGAACATTTCACTCATGTTCAGCTTAGTCTTTGTGTCATTTTCATTTTGTTTGTTGAGCCACTTAACACTCACCCATTAATAAAACAGACACCCAACTCAAGTGTTGAACCAGCGTCGTGTCTAAACATAACAGACAATTTAGCAAATATCTCATTTAAATTTTATCTTTAGACATTTTGTTACTAGTAGCCTGTCAAAAAAAACACGTAATTTCTTTAGCTGAATGTATGAAAAATAACATTTTTTTTAATCAAGAAGGTCAAAACAGTGTCTTAAAGACATAACCTTAACAAATGTTAACAAATCCAGGAAAGAACTAACACAGGACCTGAGACACATCTGAAAATTAGTGCAACAGGTGTTATGAACTGATGAATCCAAATTTGAAAAATTTAGTCAACAGACAGGTACAACAGTGACTGTCTACATCCATTTGTAAAACACAATGGAGGCTCTATCGTGGTTTAGTGCTGCATTTCACCCAGTGCTAGTGGAGATCTTTCTAATATAATGTAATTGTTAGTACTGTCAGCATCTAGAAGGTGTCTGATTGGCGACAGTTTCATTTTTTAAAAACACTGCCAATGCAGTGAAAGCATACTTAGATAACCCCCCCCCCACACACACACACACACACAATAAAAAACTTTGAGCCATGGATTGGCCTCCCCAGAGTCCAAACCTCAAAGTTATTAATGCAGTGTGGGATCACTTTGATAGAGAATGGAATAAAAGGAAACAGGTTCGGGGCATTCAAAGAAGAGATCAGAATGTCCTTTAAGAAGCCTGAAGAATTATTTCTAAAGCCTACTTACAGAAATCACAAGGCAGTCACATAAAGGCAGTCAGGCACAGGACAGCATAAGTAGTAAAGGACCAAAGTGGAATGTGTGCAATAATCTAAAGACATGCAATCCAACCTTTTAGCTTCGACTGTAATTGAAATCTGCATTGGTGAATGCATGTCAGGGACGAGAATGTGTAGAGTATCCCCATGTCATCAGCTGAAAGAATGCCAGGCTGCAGCACATGAAAAATGACCTTGCTTGATATTAACATGTATTACTAATATTTATTATATACATTACTTATACATTAATTTTAGGTTCCAACACAAGCCTCTGAAGGTTTGTGACCATGGATAAAAAACCTTCAGAGGCTTATGCAATGACTTTGAGCTTACCACCCAAATATTATCATACATCTTAGCTCTGTGGGCTGTTTCAGCATTTTTCAGCTTGTTTCATTTCCTTCAGAGTTCTAGTTGCTTTGTTTCACAAGACAAAGTTTGTGATTAACCAGTACACAGCACAGACAGTATAAAACACGTAGCCATTGTATCAGCCCACTGGTTGTTGACTCTGTATTTGAAGTCTCAGTGTTGGTGTTTCAGCCACTTACATGTTGTTATTGTTTTCTTGAAACTGTCGTATGTGGATAAAAAGGTTGAATCCCAATTTATCAGCTAAAGCTAGTTAGCAAGATGCATTAATAAACTGTAGGTGCAAAACACAGAAACAGGTATCAGCTAATTTAATGATGCTAAATCTTTCCTCACCAGGACTAGAAGACCTAGTCCTTTATGTCTAGAATGAATGCTGAACTTGATCCAACTCTGTTGAATGTTTAACAAGGTTTAGTTTGCTAACACCATAATAGCATTATAAGGTGACAAAGATATGTTGGTAAAAAAGGTTGTGTTACAGTTAATAGTTTTTTTTTTTTTTTAAGGTTATCAGAGGTTTTTATTCCATTTATGCCATTTTCGATTTTTGTTGGGGCTTTACCTTACAATAAAAAAATATTGGTGCCATATAAATAGATGGTGGGTAATTAAATCTAAAATGACTGAATTAAAAGGCTGAAATATTTTGTACTGTTGATTGATATTTGAAATTTTCACCTAGTTATTAAATGGCTTTATTCCAGTCAAGACGTGTTGATCTACTGATGCTCGTTTCTGTATGATTTTGGAATATTAAAATGTTGAGTTTGTGCACCGTCAAGTGTTGCAAACTATTTGAACTTTATTACTTAATGCATGAAACATTTCCCGCTTGATTTTTGGAAACAACTCGCAATCCTGATTGGAAAACAACCAATAATCAATTTATAATCCTCTCTACCACCTCCATACTTCAGTGTATAAAACTGAACGGGATCCTTCTTCTTCCAAAAGCAGAAGCTTTGTGTAACTATTTATGCAGAGACATTAGCTGACTGCAGTAAATGAGACAGAACAGAAGAGAAAACAACAGGGCTCCTGCTGAGAAAATGCTGTTTGAGTGGCAGAATAATAAATGCTAGCGAATATTAATAAATAAAAGTACATCATGTACAGGGATTACTGTGGTTGTTTGAAATGTAGTCAGTGACCCAATAAAACAGAATTTTATAGCGACACCGACCAAAAATAGTTTTCCTAGGATTCACAGCCTTGTCTTATTAATGCTAGGATTGGGACCAATGCTATTCCAACATGTCTTTAATATACTGTATATTGTTGTAATAATAAATTTCACACATAATGATACATGTTATAAGTTCATCTCCCTTTAAAGCCAAATTAAGCCTTAATACTTGTTGGTACCAGCAGAACTGTTCTTTACTCTCCTGTCATTACTCCCACAGGGTGGCGACAGACCACAACATAGATAACACTACAGCCATCCTAAGAGAGTGGCTCATCAAGGTCCAGAGTTATTACCACTATGTGGAGTGGAGACCCGAAGATGAACCCAGGTACGTGTGTGCCCATGTGTGACAATGGGTCTCTGTGCGTGTTTGTGTGTGCGTGGTGTGCACATTACTTAATGCGTCTGTCTTTGCATGCCTCAGTGCCTTTGAAGATGAGGTGGGGCCCAAGCACTGGAATAATCTCCGTTATGAACATGTAATGAAGCTCCGTCAGGCAGCGCTGGACACTGCCCGTGAGATATGGGCAGACTATCTTCTGGTATGCTATCATCCACTCTGCAGCTCTACAGCTATGTGCTCTCAGCTCTGTGAATAAGGCGATATCTGTGAAAATTACAATACACTGATTCATGACACTCCACTCTCTTAACAGCCACTCATCCACATTATCCACAAATGCTTATATCTCTTAGGAGAACTGAGGTAAAAAATTCAAAATATGCAAATTTCAGGCTGACATTTTTACTAATGCTGTTGTGTCAAATGTTAAATTCTTTATAGTTTTAAAACCCTAGTTCAGGGAAGAACAGTGCTTTTGCACTTGTAAACAACTCCAGCTCCGTGTACCTGGTAACTAAAGGCTGAATGGCACACTGCCAGAAATGAGCTTGTCTTTTTTGGGGTTTTTTTTTGCTGTTTTGTTAGAGCTGTTTCGATTTGACAATGCAAAAGGACACAAGAAGTAAAGTTTTCAATGTATTATACAATTTTATTGTTTTAAACCATTATTATTCAGAACTCTTGCGTGCTAATACCTGTGTACAAGTAAACTTTTGGCCAGTTAGCCAGTACTTTGAGATAGGACTATTTTACATAATTTCTTCATATATTAGGCAAACAGATAGGTATGCATTGTTTTTTATTAATATTTGAGTTGTAAGTAAGATATAGTAATTTAAAAGATTTGCCACGAATTCCTACCTTGTAGTATTACATACAGTCATGTGATAAAGATAGTCTTCATGCAAAGCTGCATAAACCACAAGAGTTTGGAACAGTATCCTTTGGACAGACGAGACCAAAGTGGAGATGTTTGACCATAATGCATAGGTTGTCTAAAACCAAACACAGGATCACCACAAACACCTCATACCAACTGCCAAGCACGGTGGTGGTGGGATGATGATTATGGCTTTTTTTGCACTGAGTTGAATGCTATGCTATGCTAGAGGCTGTCTGACAGCTAAAGCTTGACCCAAATTGGGTCTTGTTACATGACAGTAATGCAAAGCGCACCAGCAAATCTGTTACAAAAAAAAGTGTGGTTGCACAAGCCCAGACCTCAACCTAATTGAAATGCTGTGGCACGACCTTAAGCGAGGTGTGAATAAATGAATGTCCACAAACCTGAAGCCACGTTGTAAAGAAGAGTGGGCCAGAATTTCTTTAAACAGAAAAACAATTATTCCACGGCTGCTAAAGATGGTTCTGCAAGCTGTTGAATGAATCATGGGATGTACTGCATAGAGTCCTGAGAAAACGTTCTTTTTAAACTAACTACATTTATGCTACATTTCTAGCACGAGCATGACTTATTGGGACAAACACAGGCCAAGGCACATATGGTTGGCAAATTAAAGGAAAACGCTGAATGCTCTGTGGGGGGGTCTGGTGGTTCTGTTAAGCTGTGGTGTATATTCCTGCTCGCATGGATTGGGTCCAGCTGTCCCAATAGAGGGAAGTGAAAATGGTAATCGGTACAAAGTTGCACAGTAATCACCTTTATCCTGTTAATAAACACTTGGTCTCTTTCATAGCGACAATACCCCCATTCACAAAGCACAAGGAGCCGCTGAATAGCTTGATGAGTATGAAAACGATGTGAACCATATGCACAAAGTAATTAGAAGATTTTAGACCCATATGTTTAGCAGCACTCTTTGCTACCATCATCCAAACACCAAACGAGGGAATATCCTTCAGAGGAATTACGCTTTGTCCTTTCAGTAGAGTTCTAGAGACTTGGAAAATCAATGCCTAATGTAAGTGTACTGAAGGTGCATGTGCAAAAAGCCAATATCAGAGGATACATTTTATGCTGAAGACATACACACACATAGTTGTCTGGGAGCACTTGTTGGAGTGCATCTGTTGTCGCTGTTGAGATGTAATGAGGCAAAGACTTTGGCACGGAACAAAAAACAGAAAACAACAAAAAAAAATCTTCCCTGAAAATCAATTCGGAACAGAAGCTCAGTAAAAATGAGCCTACAGCAAATACAAGTGCAGTCTGTTTGTAAGGGTTTTATAAAACTTACGTGCTTTGAGGTGAAAAGGTCTAAGAAGGAGCGGCCTATGCTTGCAGTGTCTAATGATCAAGCCATGTTGCCGTGGCTCAGTCAATTATTGTGAAGCAATGGCTGACATTTTGGGTGCTTACATGTGTACCTTTGTGTGCGATAGTCAATACTGTGCCCTTCTCGTCTGTCCGCAGGTGGCCGACTGTGACAATCTGCTCACCAATCAGGATGTGTTGTGGAAGCTGATGAGGGAAAACAAGACCATTGTAGCTCCCATGTTGGAGTCCAGAGCTGCATACTCCAACTTCTGGTGCGGCATGACCTCACAGGTACTGCAGATTTCTTTTGAGCTGCTATCCATTTACACCCCATTTAAATTTTGCCTATGTGGTATCTCACATGCTATGCATTCTGTTAGCAGTTTGGATGTGTGAATAATGTATTAATTTGTGAAAACCAGATGGCAAAGAACAGTCTAAAATGCAATAAGCACAATAGCACAATAAGAGTATTTAGAAAATGCTATTATCCAACGGCTCGAAATGATAAACCACAAGATGGTGCATCTCTTGGATGTTTTTTTTTCCTTTTTCTGTGCGTCGTTAAATTTATAACACTTAATTAAGTTTCTGCTAGCTTCAGGTTTTAATCACAGTGACACAAAGAGAAGAGACCGCAAAGATTATTCATCATCGGTTGTCTTCAGATCTTTAAAGCCTTAAATTGATGCAAAATTAAGATCTTAACTTTTTGAGAAATTGCTGCTACGTCTCTAAATCCATTTTTCAAATGTCTTCAGATGATAGATAAGATTTATGTGTCATTTTCTTATGCTTGGGAGGATGGAGAACCTAAGCCAGGGGGTCAGTTGCTTGAAAGGAAATAGTGTTTTATAATTTTCTTGTAATTTTCCGCTTAGTTTTTGTCCAACAAATTCTTTGCTTTTTAAAAAATGAATGCTGTACTTCTAGAATGTGTTTTTTAAGCCTTTTTGTAAATGCAAAAGCTTAAATTTAATCAAAGTGGCCTTAAAAAGCTATTAGATTTAGCGTCCCTCAATCTGAATATTCCTTGTTATCAAGGTTAGTCTCTTTATAACGTGTCTTAAAAACCTCTTTTTATATCCTGGATGAATAGTGAAATCCACTATTTAGTTTGTTGGCTACTGATAGTCTGTAAAATTTTAATATTTCTGCTGTGGAAAAGAAAAACACATTTCCTGCCGTCCTCCAAACACTGAAAAATAATCTAGGAGAACATTTACAGAGTGTTTTTTTTCTTATGCTTCAGGAAATTATATTTGGACAATACCTAACTTTAGAAACACTGTAAATTAACCAATTTGAAGGTGTGGTAGAGTCTTTATTATTACCAGCGTAGTGAATGGAGTGTGTTTGATGTGTAGGTGCTTTATACTCTTTGTTAGGTACACCTGCTTGTACGGCTTTACAATGAATGCTTTGAAGAAGAGAAGCTATCCAGTGAGCAGCAGCTCGCTGGATAGAAATGCTTGCTGATGTCAAAGCTCAGAGGAGGATGGTCAGACTGCTTTAAGCTGATAGGAACGGACTCAAATAACAACCCGTTACAAAGAAACCAAGGTTTGCAGAAGAACATATTTGAACATACATCATGTTGAACTTTGAAGCTGTTGAAAGTGATGCTGCTGTCAGATAAGAACAGGAAACCGAGGCTACAATTTGCGCTGCGTCACCAAAAGTGGACAGTAGGTGACTGGAAAAGTGTTGGTCTGATGAATCTCGATTCCTGCTGCAACGCTTGGATTGTGGGGTCAGAATTGGAAAAATACAACGTTAAAGCGTGGATCCATCTTGCCTTGTGTCCATTCTTCCGAGTGGTAACACTTTGGACCCATTCCATCCCTTTATACCAGAGGTCTCAAACTCCAGTCCTCGAGGGCCGGTTTCCTGAAACTTTTCCATGTGTCCCTGTTGCAACACACCTGAGTGCAATTTGTAGGTCAGTAGTAAGACTCTATAGAACTTGACTGCATGCTGAGGTGCATTTCAGCCATGAGTGAATGAACATGGTGCAATAAAAGTACTTTTAGAAGTACATTTTTTCAAACACTTACATTTACTGAAATTTAAGGGTAAATGGTTGCCACTTCATCATGCAATCAAGTTCTATACTCTTGCTAATGACCTACTAATTTTATTCAGGCGTGTTGCACCAGGGACAGTTTCAGGACACCGGCCCTCGAGGACTGGAGTTTGAGACCCCTGCTTTATACCCACAGTGGTCCATGAGCTCCAAATGAGCTCCACAGTCATCAGATCTCAATCACCTTTGGAAACAAGAGATTTGTGCCAATGTGTGATGCTATCGTGTCAACATAGATCTGAGTCTTAGAGGAATGTTTCCTGCTCTGTGTTGAATTCATGCCATGGACAATTAAGGTGGCTGTGGAGGCAAAAGGGGGTCCAATCCTGCCCTAGCAAGGTGTACCTAACAAAGTGGCTGTCGACTATATGCCGTGGAATTCCTTAGGAAATTAAACGTTTTGCTTTGTCTGGTGAAGTAATATTACCAGTGTTGGGAAGGTTACTTTTAAAATGTATTCCACTACAGATTACAGAATACATGCCCCAAAATGTATTTTGTAACGTATTCCGTTACGTTACTCAATGACAGTAACGTATTCTGAATACTTTGCATTACTTAATTACTTAATATATTATCTTTTTACTAACTACATGAATGTACTATTGCTGTGAGATTTATTACTTTTACTGAAGGTTACTCGCCATACCAATACCAACTAGATTTTTAAATCTTAATATAAAATGAGTAACAGTAGGGTGGACGTTAGGTAAGGCTGCACTTTTTGCAGCGATCTCATATAGAAAACTATTCCGCACGTATATAAAACAGGTCCGCGGCTCCGAACCGTAGTAAAGGGACCTCTGGCTAATACGTCGGGTTCCGTTGTTGTGCCAAAAAGTGATTGTCTGCCAAAAACTGATTTCCGGTATTTGCCAAAAGTGATTGCTCATATTTAAACTGCTATAAGTAACTTGTTGGGCTATAATATGTGAAACATATGTCAAATGCATCCCTCATGGATGACACAAAGTCATATTGAGCCACAAACAACATTCGTGTAACAAGGTAGAAGCCGCAATCAGTTTTTGGCAGTGACTTTTATATAACCTTTATTTATGCAGTTAAAAAAATCTCATTAAATTTCTCTTTTGTAAAAGTAAGTTGACCAAGAGGACAGCAGAAATGGCAGCAAATATTACAATAGCTCTGTACAAATATTTTAAGTGGGGATAAAGGACTGGATCAGTTATAATGTAAGTACAATAACACAGAGTTGTAAAGATACTTGAAAAAACAGATAATTTTTTAATTCTATATATAACCCCTTTGTAAACACTGTTCACCGAAGTCTATTTACCAAACACATAAAGATATTACACATAAAAAATACACGGAAACATTGGAAATCAGTTTTTGGCAGGTAATCGCTTTTTGGCACAACAGCTGTTGTGTCTCTTTTTCTCCCTCCCTCGCTCACAGACACATA
Source organism: Pelmatolapia mariae (assembly GCF_036321145.2). Lineage (NCBI taxonomy): Eukaryota > Metazoa > Chordata > Actinopteri > Cichliformes > Cichlidae > Pelmatolapia > Pelmatolapia mariae. Next base: position 32,783 of record NW_027052022.1, read on the forward strand.
ACGGGTATGGCAGTCCATTCTCCCTGCAGCACGGACTACACTGCCCATGAAGCTACATGTAACACTCTGTAACACTCTGCCTATTGCCTTCATATTAAATAATTTTTGTGAATAATTTTTAAAAATATTTCTTCACGTCATTATGCGGGCTGCAAGTAGAGGTGACATGGGCGCTAGATTGAGACACAGGCATTAGAGCCTCTTAATGCAGCGTGGAAACCAAAAATAAAGAGGGCATAGCCTTATGAAACAGGAAAATACCGCCGTGTAATCCATTCATTTCAACAACGTAACTGTATTCTAAATACCACCTTTTTAAACGGTAACTGTAACGGAATACAGTTACTCATATTTTTTTTAAATACGTAACGGCGGTACATGTATTCCGTTACTCCCCAACACTGATTATTACCTTGTATAATATTTAACATAACATGTCGGTACACAGACAGCATAAACAGTCATTTTTTTATTATTTGTTCTTTCGCCACTTGCTACCACTTGCTTACCAGACGCCACTGCTGCTCTCTGTTTATTCAAATGAGTAAATATATACCTTTATTTATTTATTTTTCATTTATTACCCAAAGTAGATTGTTTTGAATTGAATTGAAACATGTTTCCCTGAGTATGCAGACACTGTTGCCATGATTTTGACAGCATATCTGATTCATCACACAAGCTGTCAGTGATCTATTCCTGCTTGGCAGGATGCCTTTCAGAACTCATCTTTGTTTCTTTTCAGATCAGAATAGACATGAGGACGCTGGCCTGTCCTCTAGACAAAATAAACCAACTTCAGCCAACAGTCTGATTCCTCTAAAGAACATTTCCTTCAGTATCAGTTAATAGGCCTGTAACCAGAAGGCAATCAGTCAATGTCTTTTCCATGTCAGCGCAACCCAGAATTTTAAGATTTGCTCTTAGAAAATAATGTCTTTTGTCATAAATTTGAAAAATATGTAGATATTTCAACCTCCTACGAAGTGCCACAGGCATTCAGAAACTTTTTAAGTCAAGTCCCAGTCCTTCAGTTCAGGTTCTTGCTCACCTTATAAATTGGACACAGCTGAGAGCGGTTTGTAACTATAGCACATAGTGTTTCTGCACTTCCTGCAGGGTTACTACAGGCGCACACCAGCTTATATGCCCATCCGCAGGCAGGAGCGTCGTGGCTGTTTTCCTGTACCAATGGTCCACTCTACCTACTTGATGGACCTTAGAAAAGAGGCCTCCCGTCAGCTGGCCTTTTATCCACCACACCCAGAATACAGTTGGGCCCTGGATGATGTCATTGTCTTTGCCTATTCAGCTCGCATGGCAGGTGAGTTAAACTCAATAGAGCTGGATTTTTATGTGGTGAGGTCCATTAAAGTTTTCTAAAAGAAAGTGTAAAGCATGTTTTTCATCTTTTGCCCTACAGATGTGCAGATGTATATATGCAACAAGGAGACTTATGGGCATTTCCCAGTGCCAATGCGTTCTCTGCTACCTTGCAGGATGAAGCAGAGAGCTTTTTGCATACTCACCTTGAAGTCATGGGTGAGTCAAAAGATCAAAGCGCTCAGAAATGCAGAAGTATTTGTTTGTGTTTACTCGTTGAGTGCAAGTTTTCTTGTGATTAAGGCAAATAAAGTTGTTTATGTCTCAGAAGTCTTTAAGCTAGTTATATTCAAACGATGATCTGTTGGTACCAAGACATCTTTCGCTTGCCTCTGTCTGGTCTGTAGCATTGAGTTGCATTTAAAGATTTTCCATCAAAACTAAATCCTCACGCCAGCCAACTGTCGTCTTTTGCTGTTTCCTCAATAACAAAATAAATGTGAAGTTGCACTGAGTTAGAGCGGTGTGACCTTCTACCAAAGCAGTGCCATATGCTGTATAACTCTTGACAAATGAGCATGGTAGGCATGATGATATGGTCATCTCAGACGGCAGCTCAGAGTACAGTACCATCTGTTTGTGAGGGGTAGCCAAACAGGAAACAGTTTAAGAGGGAGGGTGGCCTTTAAGGGAGAAGAGCTAAGAGGCATGTTTCAGAAAGAGAATGAAAGCACAGATACGCTACATATGAATTATTCTCAACTGTGAATCATGAAAAGCTACTCTAGCATAATCTCAGAATAAAAATATAGAGTTGAAAATGAATAAAATATGTAAGTATCACTTTTAGAAAAGGAAAGACAAATGGGATTTCTGGTGAAAACCACACAACGAATACTAATACAAGCTAATAATAACCTGATAATAACACGGTTTTAATACTTACCAGTATCTTGCAAAATACTGCATCAAAGGAAATCAAAGGAAAACATAAACTGTAGGTTTTTCCAGCGTCATAGGGGAATCCCTCACAACTATCTTGTGGACCCCTGCTGTTCCCTAAACCACATTATGGGAACTCCTGTTCTAACACATTACTCATTCTCTTTTTTCCCTCCCCTCCTTTTTTCTTTGACAGTAAAAAATCCTCCATTGGAGCCCTCCAGCTTCCTGTCTCTTCCCCCAAGCAGCCTAACAAGATGGGCTTTGATGAGGTATACACACACACACACGCACACACACACACACACACACACACACACACACACACACACACACACACACACACACACTCACTCACGCTCTCTCAGTCTCTCTCACTCTCTCACACACATAAATACGTGCACAGTAATCTAGACGTGTGTGTTTTGCATCTGCGTGCACCCAGGTGTTTATGATAAATCTGGTGCGGAGAGCTGACCGTCGTGAGCGAATGCTGAGAACTCTGTACGAGCAGGAGATCAGCTGTAAGGTTGTTGCTGCTGTGGATGGCAAGTACGTTTCTCATTTTCTTCCTCCCCCACCGCTTGTCTCTTCCTGATTTGTGCCTCTGCAACATGCAGTGTAAATTGACTGTAGTGAGCCCGGGCTGAGACAAACAACCAGGTGAAAAGCAGCTGGTCGCTTGCTCTTATTTATAGATTCCCACATAGTTTTCGCTTATTTATGTCTCTAACCTTTGCGTGAGGCTGTCCAAAAGTTAGGCTGTTATTCAGTTATTCATAATTGATTTGTTTCTGCAGTCAGTCCTGATACCTGTATGGTTTACGAATATATTTGTGTTGTACATGTTTATTCACTGTTTCATTTGAGTATCGATTCCATATTTAATCTCAATGTCCATCTCTTATCTCAGAGCTCTGAACAAGTCTCATCTAGAGTCTATGGGGATTAAGATGCTGCCAGGATACAAAGACCCTTATCACGGTCGACCTCTAACCAAGGGTGAACTGGGTTGTTTCTTGTCTCATTACAACATCTGGAAGGAGGTGAGACTCTTGAGCTGGCCTAAGGCAATTATGTCTACCTGCACATCTTAGATAAGGTTTATTGTTAAAACACAATAATTGAGATTGCGTGAGGAAAGGTGGTTGAGCAGCAAATAAACTTGTCTTCTATATGTTTCAATGAGAGCGCTGCTTTTTTGGGACAAATTTGAAGTTAAATCTTATGTTTTCATGATGGTAATATACTTGCTGTATTGTCTACATAAACCATATGAGAAAATAAAAAGTGCAAGGAAAGAGAGAGGAATTACAAGCAAGGCAAACCCGGGATGCATCTACTCAGGGGCATTGCAGTGCATGTAATCTCTATGAAATGCTATCTGCATGTGATTATGTAGGATGTATAAGCAAAGAAAAGGAGACAAGTAGCTTTCTCCAATTACGAGTTCTCTTGTTGTCCAGCCTCTATTTACCAATCATGTTTGAATAGACTTTGATTGCATGCATTTAAACAGTCCACATGAAGAGCAATTAAGGGACTGTATTTGCAAAATGCAGTTTCAAAACCAGTGACTTATTGCGTTTTCATGAGCCTTTTTCATTGTATCTATATTTGCAAACAATAACCGGGAAGTCACAAACCGGATATCCACTATCTGGATACCTGGCTACACTGGAGGCCATCAAAAATAGTTAGCAGCCAATTGGTTCCCTAATTGTAACCTATGTCGTGTGCGCCCAGTCTACATGGTCAACTGGTAGTTTTCATAAAGCATCTTTTTTAAAAAAACCCCAAAACTTTATAAAAGACTTCATAGTTTAGCTGCACTGTTTGTCAGGAAAACACTCAGTCAGTATAGTAATTAAACCAGCTGCATTCAGCCACTCCTGTTATTTTGGGAGAATGAACAAACACACAAGCTTTTATGTGTAATTATAGAAAATTAGCCATTTGCAATCATTTTGTACGAAGGACCCATAAAGGTCAAAAAGGATTTAACAAACTTACATCTAAATCCACCTAAGTACACGATGGATTTTATGCACAGGCTCACCGATATATTGGCAGCGCTGTAATGCTCCATGTCCATATGTCTTCGTTCAGAAGTAGACCGAGGTCTCCAGACTTCTCTGGTCATCGAGGACGACCTCCGCTTTGAAGTGTTCTTCAAACGTCGCCTTCAGGCACTGCTGCAGGAAGTGACATCACACAAGCTGGACTGGGATCTCATGTGAGTGATGCTTCAATGAACTGAGGGAATACACAGTGTAGTAAACAGAGAGGATTATCATCTCCATCATCCCCCTACAGTGAAATCCAGCCATCTGTCACACGATATCTCAGACGCCACCAGTCAGATGCTGAGAACACTTGTGGGAATAATCCAGTGTAGCATCCCACTCCTGAGCACCGTCCTACAGCATTTTCATTGAAACTATCCGAAATAAGAGCTGTTCGGTAGACTCATCTAGACACGACCTTCAAATATTGCAGCAAAGTCTGCTTGAACTGAGCTGCAACTATATTTAGTATTTCTAAAAGCCCGATCGTATATTGTTTTTTTTCTTATTAATTCAACAGCTGAGGAGGAATTGATTGAATTTTCTTGCTGCTGGGTTCTTTGTCATAGTGGCAGCAGAGACTCATTGATATCTTATTAAGAGTTCCCCGCTATGCGAGTGTGAAAAAATGTTGTTAAAACACAAACATTTATTACAATCACATTATTAAGTGGAAATTATCAATCGAACTTCAATATTGTTATGTGAAGTAATTTTTAGGCTATAATTGCACAAACGTTCTAATTGATGCATTTGCTACTGACTGGCTGGAGAAAGGGATGTGGGTCCCATTCTGCCTACTTGCTTGTGTCCATTTGCAATTTCACCGTGGATGTCCAGTATCAGCTAACCAGTGCACATCTTCACTAGGGTTGGCCGATTGGACGAATATATCGACTATCGACGATAGGCTGAGCCCATCGGTGATCGTTTTTACAAGGGCGATTTATTTATTTATTTATTTGCCCATGAGTAAGTTTGCTAATAATGATGGAGCTAATAGAAGCAGTCAACAGAAAAAAAATAATAGCGCTGTTTTAACAGCACCCTCTTTCATCTGCGAGCAAATGCACCCTCCTCAGAATACGCCCAAATGCTTGTTGATGGAGCTGCAGAAGCTGGTGATAGCCTAGCATACTCAGCAGGATGGTGGACACGTACATGCTCATGCAAGTTAGTCGTGTTTGAGTACTTTGCTCGCACTATACGTCTGCACAAGCGGCACACCGCTTTGGTTACATCCTTAGGTTTACCTCTTTCATCCCAAATTGGCAACTTTATTTTTTATTTTAGTGTTGTCAGCGTTAATGCGCAGTCATCACAACTATTGCGATTAAGAATGAACCATCTGGAGCGCAGACTGAGTCAAAATCCCTGAAATGTCCCTGTCAACGCATTTCGGGCAGTTTGTCCAAAGTTTGCTCATTCTGCACTCTAGATGGGTTGAGCACGTTAAAAATTTTAATTGTGATGACCGTGGTTAACGCTGACATCCCTAATTTTGGGGGAAATTAGTTCGTCCATGTTTGGACTTCTTCTGTGTTGTAAATGCGCAAATCAGTCCGTGCATGACTACATTGCTCCGCCCATCAAAAAGTCTGCACATGCGCACATGTATCGCCCATCGCCAATTATTGGACTGACAATTGTCGGTTGGAAAATGTTTACATATCACCCAACCCTAATCTTCACTGTTCATGCGAGTTTCCCAGCAAGTGTCCAAGCCCCAAGAAGGCGCATCAGGGCAGGAGTAGTTCACAAGGTTTTGCGTTGTGTACTTGTCCTCCACAGTTGGACCATTACTGCAGAATTTTACATTAATGTTCTGAAGCATCACAGAGGGAACCTTTGACACAGTGGCGCTTTAGTGTGCCTGCTCACAGTGGGTTTTAAAACAAATTGAAACAGTATTAATCTGTGTGTTGATTCTTAGTTGCTAATTAAAATATAAGTTCACTAAGTTAATTCAAGAGGATAAAACTAAAAGGCTCATATTAAAATCTGATGCCTGCCATCTCTTCCATCTGGATTCAGCAGAGTTGTTAAGACAGTAGAGTAGATTTACTGTTATTAGCTGTCATTTCAAATCTGTGATCTGTGCCTCTTATATGTGAACAACTCTTGCAGTTATATTGGGCGGAAACGAATGCAGGTGCACCATCCAGAGAAGTCGTTACCAAACATCCACAATCTGGTGGAGGCCGACTATTCCTACTGGACTCTTGGCTACATGTTGTCGTTACAAGGAGCCAAGAAGCTCCTCGGGGCAGATCCTCTAAGCAAGATGCTGCCTGTTGACGAGTTCCTTCCTGTCATGTACAACAAACATCCAGTGTAAGTATAACCCATCTGCTCTCCACGTGTTCTCTTTGTTCCTGTTATCTGCCTCCTCTTTGTGATTTCTTTTCTGTGGCGCTCTTGTAAAATCTAATCACATCCCGCTTGTCTCGCTCATCAGATCAGAGTACATGGACCACTTTGAGCGTCGGGACCTGCATGCATTTTCTGCTGAGCCGCTTCTGGTGTATCCAACCCATTACACAGGAGACCCGGGCTACATCAGTGACACGGAAACATCAGTAGTCTGGGACAACGAGTCTGTCAGGACCGACTGGGACCGAGCCAAGTCCAGGAAAACTCAGGAGCAAGAAGAGCTGAGTTTTGAAGCCCAAAACTCTGACGTATTGCAATCTGAACTGGAGAACTGGAGTGCACGGGACGAGCTGTGATGAAGGAGGGAAGATTTGAGGAGGAGTTAGAGAGAAAGAATTCTGGCATTCAGAGATAAGACTGAGGGAAATAGAGCAAAGCTGTGATAGTGGGAGGAAATAGAAAATATGGGGGGAATCTAACAAAGCGGTGGAATAAAGGAGTCATAGTGGAACAGATGGACAATGGGCTGATGAGGAACAAATTATTTTTCCTTAAACATTTCTCTCTTCACTATTGAATCTTTCTCTTGAGAGAGGAGGTTAGATGTAGAGTTAACTCTTGAAGAGTCAGCTGTCAGCTTTTGTTTTATTTATTACATCCCATAGACGTCCCTTGACCACTGCTGGTCTCTTAATAGTTTTTAACATGAGAATTTCACATGCAGTTTTGCATGTCTCTAAAAGACACTCCAGTAATATTTCAACTGTCCAGAGCAATTTCAACAATACTTTCCTTAAATCACACGTTAAAGCTGCAGTATGTTCTGAGTTAAAATGTGACCTCCTAAAGAATAACAAGGTTATATTACGTTTCTTCTTCTACTGTCTAAAATTCTCTCTCTGGAGAAAACAATCACCAAAACATTTCCCAATATGGTTCCCAGCATGTTTGGCCACTTATCCGTCTTCACTGGATGGATCCGTTCCACCAAGAGACTTTAGGTCATTCATTAGTTTCAGTTTAACAGCTTTTGGAGTTTAGAAGGACTAAAATAAACCAGCAAATCTAAAAAATAAGAAAAACCATATTAACATATTGATAAATGATATCAATATATATCAATTTCCTGTAAATTCATGTGTGAAACTTCATATTTATATTGTGATCAAATCCAGGTTGGGAAAAGAGTGTATAGGGAAGATTGTGTGGGCCACTGTGACATTAGAAAAGTATTTTGAATGCTTCAGCTTTTTTTTTTACGGTTTTCATCCTTTATTGTCTAAAATTAACAATAATTACAAAATGAAAGTCATAAGAAATCAAACTGTGATTGAAACCAGTGAGAAGTAGAAGAACGAGTAGCTCTCTGCTGGCCATTGGGGGGAAAAATGTCAGTTTAAGATCATTCTCACTGGTTTCCTTTTTCAGACCCTGAGGCTACATTCATCTTTCATATTCAGTCTGTGGCTGGGGATCACCTCTGTTCGCCTTTTCTGACTCTTAATACCTTGATCTTTAATTTAGGCCCAAGCAGCCATTGTTATTTACTACATGTTATGTTTTGGGAGATGAATTTTAGGCTTACTTATTTGTAACCGATGAATGTATCTGTTTTACCTGTTACCAAAGGATTTGTTCACACTTGAATAACAGCAGGATTGATTTTTGTATTTCCTTAGTTCTCAGCTCGTATTGCAGTTTTAACCCAGACTTGCAGCTTTGGTTGCATTTTTGTTTGTTAAAACAAATGAATATAGATTTTTTTGTAATACCTCTAACGTCTTGTCTGTTCTCTGTGTTTTCAAAGTGTGTCTTTTTTGCTTTGTTTTTACCAAAGGATGACTAACGCCTTTGATATGAAAGGATTGGTTGGTTGACAATTTTTCTCCACTGGATTTAAGTTAGGCTGAAACAGGGAAACGCTAAAGCATCAGCACCTCAAAGCTCAGTTAAATGTACATGGAAGCACTGACACGCTGCCAGCTGTGGTTAAAGCTGCAGTGGCTAAAATATCAAAGTATCTGCTTTGCCTCCTTTATTGGCACACTACAGTTTTATTTAAGCACAGACATGAATGTCCCGAAATGCAGTTGAGAGTTATTTAATTAGTGCCCACTGGTGTTTGCCTGCCCTGTAACTACATAATGGTAAGCTTTGGTTACAGCAAGCCACCATTACTTCTCCCCATTCATTGTGTTTATACTCATTATGGCTTACACATTGCTGACCAGTGAAGCGTGCTCATTCTACACCGACTGCCCTACAGTTTCATGATATTTGCATCTGAGATTAAGAGTTTGTTGTTGGATTAGAACAAAAACATTTAATTAGTTAAAGAAATTATAGTCAAGGGAGACATTTTTAGTCATGACCTCTGCGAGAGTAGCTTTGCATGATTAACAGTTCACAATAATCCATGTTTATGTTACAGTAGGCTTTGGTGTAGCACCTCAGTTCATCCATTATTTCTTTTAAGCAAATATTTGTTTGATTGGCAGCCTCTTGCAATCAAAAGACCTGAACAGGTGGTGGGAGCTGTAGCTGCTGTGACCATATTAGGGTTATCCCCCCTTATTTACATCAAACGGAGCCAATTTTAGGAACGATTTGTTGTAATATGAGTGCTTGGAGCTTTCTGAAGTGTGACTCACATTGATTACCTCAACACATCCTCACCTCTTTACTTGAATGTTTGGCCAAAAATCAGCATCCACCACTGTAACAGTGTACATCCACTTCGATATCACTTGCAATCACACTCAAACACACTGCCAGAAGGCCATTTCCACCAACTGCCAGACCCACTTCATGGATAACCTCAGGTATACTAATTTCTTAGATGATGCTTTCACCACATGTCTGAGATCGGTCTGAGATCTCTTGCTCTCAAACATCACAGTTGATGATAAGAGAAGCATAACTGACTTACATCGACACCTGTACAGTACAGCCATGTTTCTAGGCTTACCTAAAAAAAAAAAAAAAAAAACAGCTTCAGCATGTGTTGTGTGCATTTGGTCACATATCCAAAGCATGTATTATTCAAAGGAGCGTATGCATGTGTGCGTGTTTTTGTGCATTCATGTGCAGTGACGCATGTCTGTGTGACTCAGACTAATCCTATTAGGGCTCTCTCCCTCTCTCTCTATATTTACCTCAACCCTCTCCCTGAGATTAACCCGGGTACTTTCTGCAAGTGCCTCTGCAGATCGCTAAGCACTTTCCTACAGTACAGCTTGGAGTTCACCGGAACCAGGCTCAAAACTGTTCACTCTCTCAGTTAATTCTGCACCCTGCCTGTTAAATCAGCCTTAAAAACAGGATACAAAAGAATCAGTATTATGCTTTGATGGCTTAATGGGTGATATCAGACTCAAGCCAGCAAATTAAGCTGCGAAGGGAAGATTGAAACAAGCCCATCCTACCTTTGCAATCCAATTTGTCTTCTTTTTCCATCCCTCCTTTACTCGCTCCCTTCTTGTCTTTAAGTAATAAGATTTCTAGTGTTTAGCTGGAGTTTTAGGGCACACACACACACATCCTCTGTCCCTCAATTACAGCACTGCCACACCTCCAGCTATCTGTAATCTCCCTTAGAGGACCACAGAGTGCAGGGTGAACAAATTACAGAGAAAGGGGTGAAGACACAGTGAAAGGTGCCACTAAAATAACAAGCTTCACAGGATTTAAAGGAAGAGGGGAAAAAGGCATATGAAATAATATAATGTCTTGAAAGACAGGAGAAAATCTGGATTCCCTCTATGTCTTTTTTTGTGAGAGCCAAGGAGTTTCAAGGTGAGGTAAATTACTTGTGTATATTTAGCTGCCACTGCACGTACAAAGATTGATGGCCTATTAAATTAGCTACTAACAAGACACGGCAGTCTTGCTAGTGTATATCAGGAGCTATTGATCAGCTTCGAAAAGTGAAGCAGATTATTGTGAAATAACTTTTCCAAATGTAAGATTTAAGTTTTGACCTTTCTAAGCCTTACAGTAAATCCTCTTTTTTTTCCAGGTAAGGTCCAGTGCTGCTCAATTTCAGATGTATTTCTCCTACATTAGCCTCGGACGTTTCAGTGCAGAATGGTAGTCTCAAATAGATCTGGCACAGCTCAAAGCCACAGAGCCAAATCTAATTTGTGAGGTTATCGCTGTCAATTCACAGCCAGCAGCGACTTCTGCAACAGAAATACAGGCTGGGCAAGACAGATAAAGCATATTTCTTAGCTTTTTGGCCTGAACTATATTTCTATATCTGAAATTTATCTCTTATGGGTCTTTTTTTTTGTTTGTTCTGAACCATAAGTTGGCTCTTGGAAAATACCATTTCATAAAAGCTTTATTCATACTGACTAACTCGTTCTAGCTGGGCTGTTGTATTGTCAGTTTGTCAAATTACCGTGTTTCAATGGGACAACAGGAAGTTTCCTTTTTTAAAAAAAAAATTATAAATCTTAAAATTTGTTCCTTTAAAAGGAACCAGCATTTATCAAACAATTACTCCCAATTTAGGGACCTGGCCTGCTGGTTCATAATGGTTGCATCTTAATAACTGGCCAAACTGAAATAATTTTTGACAAAATAATTGGAACTGCTGCTTTCCTTCCGCTAAATGGTCATGATTAAGAACAAAATGTGGTATCGGTCCCTCTGAATCAATTTTTTATACAACAGTGTGGGGTAATCATTCATTATTTTCATGTAAATTACCATTTGCTATTCAGTCACAGTAGGCTGCAATAGTGACTCAGCTCATGCTTTGTTTGAAATTCCCCCCCACCAAAAAAAAAAAAAATCAAAAAACTTGCCATTTTGTGTAAACAAAAGTAATTTGTTCGGGATAGATGTAATCACTGTCTACAGATTGCACCTCTAAAACACCAAAGCAGTGACATTTTGAAAAATGGTTCTAGCAATTTTTAAGCTTTAAAGGCCCTGAAGCAGATGTTCTTAATTATTCTTTGATGCTGATGGAATCCAACATGAGCACAAATAATCTGTCAAACTTGTTTTGACTGTTTTTTGTTTTGCGTGGGCAGTAGCAATGCTCCGGATTCACCTGTAAGTGCACCCAAAATGTCACAGACACTCCAAACTTGATTCTTGCTTATTTTGTCGTGCATATTTGTTGAAATTTTCAATGATACAAAAATATTTCAGATTTAACATCCTGAGACCTCAGGTCTTGTTTTGGATGGATTTTCAATTTTTTCGTAGCTATTTGGGATCAGTTGGACCTGAAGGGTCTAAAAACTAAACATTACCTATGAAAAGTGTGTCCTCAAGTGTGGACAATGGGTTCATTTTACTGCACAAAACAGTGACGTCTACAAAGTATAAAACACTTTATTGAGCAGAGTGAAGTACTGAAAACCTGAAATTCAATGCCCTGTGACTACACAGGGTCTCAGGGGTTTCACACTAATGTCAGCCTCAATCACAGTTTGCAAAATGAAACATTTATTTCAGGAATGTGCTGTACAAGCCACCACACATGCATATTGTTGAACATATGTACATAAAACTTCATCTAACCCTCCTTGTTTCCACAGAGGGCCTTTATCCTTTTACATTCCTGTCTTTCATCATGGTTGACCTTTTCCTAAACCGAGTTCTCATCGAGAACAACTGGGACCAAGACGAACTCAACACTGAGCGTGAGATCATGGGGATTCTCGAAAATCGCATCGTCATGCTGTTCTTTGCATCTGCTGAATGTGAAAAGTGCCTGGAGTTTGTGCCTGTTCTGAACGACTTCTTTAAGAGACTGAAAGATCCAGCATACATCGAATACCCGAAACTGCTCGCACTCATCTACATCAGGTTCCCCCATCTTTTTTTAATCTATATATCTGTCTTATACATATGCAGTTACATAAATATATCTATTTGATCAGTTTTGAGATTCCCAGATTTCCCTCTCTCTAGTTTGGACCAATCAGAGGAGAAACAGGAAAAATTCCTCAAAGAGCTGCACAAAAAAGTTCTGTTTCTGGCCTTTGAGGACCCGTACAGGAAGTGAGTGTTTAAATATATGTGCATAAATTTAAGCTGTTTGTCAGTGCAACCAAGTCTGGAGGACCACATCACTCTTTGTACAAAATTAGAGTATATTTTCATGCCAGTCTATTTTTGTTTTTCAGGGAACTGCAGACCATGTTTAAAGTGAAGGATGTACCAACAATAGTGGTCCTGCGTCCCGACGGCTCTGTCCTCTCTCCAAATGCTGTGCGGGACATCTGTCGTTTCGGCTGTGACTGTTTCCAAAACTGGCAGGAATCGGCTGAGCTTGTTGAAAGGAGCTTCATGCTCAACGAGGAGTTTGACAACCTTAACTTGCGCAGTGCCACTGACCCTGTGAGGAGGCTCAAGTACAAGACAGAGGACGACAAACGCAAAAAGAGATGGTGGAAGTTATGGGGGAAGGGAAAAGATGGAAATGAAGAGGAAGAGGAGAAAGATGGAGCGTGGGATACCAAGAGAAATGAGGGAGATAACAATACCTGGAGGATAAGATGAGGAAAACATATATCATATAATATATTCTGTATGCTATCACTCAGACATTTAGGAGAAATATTTTTTTTTAGAAAGAAATTTTTATCTGCTGTTCCAGAAAATTTATCAGAAATGTTATCAAGATTAACTGCTATAATTCATAATTAGGAATTTATGATTTTCAGTCGCATGCAGTGGTACAGTACTAAGGTCATGGGTTTGAATGCAGCCTATGTGGAGCTTGCATGCTCTCTCTGTGTTTGGGTGGTCTGGGTTTCTCCCACACTGCAAAGACATGAGTGGGTTTAGGTTAATTTGTGAATCTAAATTCCCTGTGAGTGTGAATGCTTGCCTGTCTCTATGCGTTAGCTGTGCAATAAATTGCTGACCTGTCCAGGGTGTACCCTGTTATAGCTGGGACTGGCTACAGCCCCCTCATGACCCTGAATATGGATACCAAAGAGAAGATGGATGGATGTATGAATAATAACCGTGGACTGTTTTTTCAACAACCATCAGTCTTTGTTTTTGAGTTAAAGTTTATTTTACCTGTTTTTCTTGGTGTGCCATATATATATATATATGTATATGTATGTGTATATATATATATATACACATACATATCTGTATATGTATTGAGCATATAAATTAAGAGGTTTTTTAAGTGGGGAAATGGGGAAAAAAAAACCCTCAGATTTTTTCATACTGTGTGCACTAATCCTTTTACAAACCAGCACAATCTGGCTCTGCGAGGTGTTTTTTCTCAAGCCAAAGACACTAATGCAGTTGTCGTCTTGCACAGTTTTGCACTCTGGCTTCCAGCTTCTCTTTCTAATCAAGTTAGAACCATCTTGGGATCTTCTTTGTAGGGTTAGATTGGTGCACGCTATTGTAGGGAACAGTACAGTTTTGTTTTTTTGTTAATTTCCTGAGTGGAATAGCCTTCATTTCCTAGAACAAGAATAATCTGTTGCGCTTCCAAAGAGTTTCTTTTTATTAACCATTTTGAGACTCACTTTAATGTTGCATAAGATGAAAACAAATTTCCTTTTCTTAAAAAAAACAAACAAAAACAAGCAGAGAGCAGATGTAGGCTATAAAGCAGACTGTTTGAAACTAACATCTACTATTACTGCTCATCTGTTGTTGTGGATACCTACTGTATATGTTGATGGTGTTTTTTCTTTTTTTATATTTTGTTGCTATTATTCAGTTGGTGATATTCACTACCACAAGAGATGCCACTGTTTTTATTCAGAAAATACAAACATGTACAAACCAATCCTGCCTAAATATGTGAGTATCGATCCCCAGGATTCCAATCTAAAGCTCTACAAATCAATACCTCCTTATTGACTTAGGATCAAATTACTGTGTATAGCAAGAGAGGACTCACGTGTGTACTGGCTACTCCAGCTGTGCAACTCTACAGACTTGTTTCTTTCTGCTTTTCTTCCCTCTTCTTTACCCTTTCTACTGGCAATATAATTCTTCTGGCAAAGTAATTCAAGACATATCAGCTCCATTTCCAGCAGCATCAGGCAGCTGTTTTCTGAGCAAATAATCAGTGGATTGTACGTGTGCTGCTCAGCATGATAAAGAAACAAGACTAGAAACTAGCTGGTGAAAGAAGTCCAGCTTTCTGCAGATAACAGTCAAGATATAATATTTTCTCACTGGAGAGGGGAGGCAAAAGTGAATGCTAAAAACAGGTAACAGGCTTAAATTAATCAGATACAGAGACTGATATCTGCTGGATATGTAAACAGGCAACTATTTTCAACCACACTGTTTTTTTGAATAATATTTGGACAAAAAAACCCTAAAAATATACATGTAACTGCATTTTTTGGCTACATTTAGGTGCTGGCGCCTGCTTGTTTTGTAACTGAAATTAATGTATTGTCAGTGTGTTATTTACTTTCATAACACTGTTATTTGTCTTTACTGTTCTTTATTAACTACGTCTCCTCAGAGTTTGCACTTTGTTATTGCATAGTTAAATGTGAATTGTATGCTCTCCAAAATCATTAAATTCTCTATTCTTTTAATATAAACAGTGCCTGTATCACTGCTGTGCTTTCATGGCCATATTGTAGTGTTCCCAGTAGAGCAAATCAAACTATCACTACGCACATATTCCCTGCGGTTCTGCTATTCCATTAGTTACTGAATATTAAAGGTCTCACAGTGGCTCACTTCATTAAGGTTCTTTTTCTTCTTTTAAGCATGTCTCTCATTCTGTAATTTCGTCGCTCTTTATTCAGACAGACTTGATTGTTCAGTCACTGCTTTCACATACACACACCATCAGTGCGAGCACTTCATGTTCCTTGTCCCTCTGTCACCTTGTCTTTCAATCCCTCCCTCCCAGACATATGAGGGGAGGTGGAGAGCAGGGACACAAAAGAAGAGGTAGTGAGCAGCTACTGCCACCAAGGTGAAGGCGAATGAGTGAATGCGATACGAACTGGCAGACTGGGAAGTGATTCTAGTGTGATAAAGGAAGAGGTGAAAAGAAATATAAGGCTAGATTTTGAAGGCTATTTTCTTTTTGGATTTGCTGCCTCAAGGAGAGATAATATTTGTTAGAGGTAAGCAACTGTGAGGATTATCCGATTTAACAGCAAGCGAGATTATATATGATTACTGTAATCGATTTGGGAGAGTAGAAACATACAGTGAAACACAAGGCAAAGCCATTAAAATCACCCAGATAAATATTTCCAAATGTCAAGACTTTTTACTGCAGTTGTGAAGCCTTTAATATTCTAATGTGTGTTATGCTACATGGTTTGAGCTTTCATGATTAGCGGTGATGTGCCTACTCTTTCTTGATTAATCCAAAGCATATTAATAGCTTTGCTTCTCCCTTTGTAGCACCCCTTCATCATGGTGGACTTATTCATTGGTCGGGTCCTGTTAAAGAACAACAAGGACCAAGATGAGCTGGACACAGAGCGTGAGATCATCATGCGCCTGCAGAACCGAATCCTGATGCTCTTCTTTGCTTCTGCTACGTGTGAGACCTGCAGGCAGTTTGCGCCCACGCTCTCTGACTTCTACAAACAGTTGACAGATGAGTTCTACGTGGATCGTGCTGCTCAGCTGGTTCTCCTGTACATTAGGTAAAACACACAGAGGCACACATATAGGTGTTTATTAGAACTGTAGTGTCTAACACTGGAATAGATTTTCTCCTCTGTTACTTTATTAAACTAACCTTGTCTCTAGCTCGAATGTAAAATTAAACTGCATGCACGTATGTGCACTTGCGTAATGCATGTATGAATTTCCTTTAAGAAATAAGAACCGCAAGAAAAATGACATTGGAGTCATTTTTACTAGAGTTTTCCATTTCACTCTCTAGTTTGGACCAGTCAGAGGATGAGCAAGAAAGTTTCCTCAAAGAGCTCCCCAAAAGGTGCCTGTTCCTGGCCTATGAGGACCCCTACAGGAGGTGTGTGAGATTAGCCAGTTAGAAGTGTGTATAACCTGCTGGTGGGTGATGGTAATGTAAATCCATTAGCTCTATGCTAGTGTGTGTGTGTGTGTGTGTTTCGGCAGGGAGCTGGAGGCTATGTTTAACGTGGAGGAGGTGCCCACAGTGTTGGTGCTGCGTCCCGACTGCTCCATCCTCATCCCTAACGCCGTGGATGAGATACTCCGCCTTGGAACAGACTGCTACCGCAACTGGCAGGAGGCAGCCGAGCTCATTGACAGGAACTTCATGAACAAAGAGGACTTTGAGGAGAAGTCCATGCGCAGCTTCAGCGACCCCGTGAGAAGACTGAAGTATAAGGTGGAAGATGAAAAGAAGAAAAAGAAGAAGAAAAAGCGAAAGGGGTGGGGTGGAGGTGGCGATGAAGGTGTGGAGGCGGATGGAGGAGCGGGCGACAAGGAAGGAGGGGATCACCATGGTGATGGAGACCAAGAACGGGAGAAAAACACTGCTGATTTGCCTAAAACTTGCTGCTGTCCTTCACAGCAAAAAATATAGCAGATATTTCAGTAAAAATGTGAAGCTGACCTTATTGTGACTGGCTTTGCTTCGGTGGTACAAAGATCGTGGTCCTACAACAGCTCCAGTGTACAGTATGTGGGCAGCAAACAACAAAAAGAAATATAACACTATCTCCAGGAACACTGACAGCTTCTTTGATTTGGCTGTATTTGATGTCTCTGAATGCTGCCAAGTATACAGTCGAGACAAGGTTTGGTCTGAGCCAAGTCTTGCCATTACGGCTTGTTTTATTACACACTGGAGATGATTATAACCATTTCTCCATTCTCAACAACACAGCCCTGTAATGCACTTTTTTAAAATGATAATTTGTGCGTCCAATCAAAACACACCATGCATAATCTGAAATCAATGAATTATTCAGCGCCATTAAAATAATTTTGTTAGTGACTGTTTTGCTTTGAGTGTTTGTGAAGTCTAGCTGCACTTTACAGACTACACAAGCAGCAATCAGAGCTATTCAACGGGAGTCAAGTGAAATCATGGAGAAACTGGCTTTACTACACTATCATTGAGCTACTTTGACTGTAAATCATCTTCTCACATAATGAAGACCACATCCAGTCTTTGCACACTTCCTTGCGCATGCAGGCTAATCTGATGAAGCTTTCGAGTGATCAGGCAAGATCTTCATTTGCAACAGTTCCTTCTCTTTGTGACATTTTCTTCCTTCCTCTATATCCTCTAAGTGACCCATGCCTTAACTACATGCTGCCAGTACTTCTAAAATACAAGTACAAAAAGCTAAGGCAGAATGACAGTAATCACAGTAATCACAGCAGCAGCACTGGGGTTGAAATGCATCTGAGAGACAGAGAAGGAAGCCAGAGTATCATCAGGTGTCATCAGGTTTGATTGCTATGGATTGATGTGCTTTAGAAAAGGCAGAGACGTGATGATTTATAACAAAGCTCTAACATTACAGCCAGATTGACAAATAGGTCATATTTTCTAGCAGTGCCTCACAAACCATGGACATGCTGCAAATGTCTGTGCACTGTGCAGCACAGGGTAGCTAACAAACAGCTCATCTCCCCTTTCACCATGATGTGGTCACAGAACTGTAAATGCTAAACTTACATCGGAGCTGGTCGGACCTGTAAAAGGAGACAGATGCCTGAATAAACACAAGCCGCTGTGTGTTTCATATTCCGTTGCTTTTGCCTACACAGCAGCTTTGCTCACTCAGACAAACCTTGACAATATAGCCGAAGCCCCCCCCAACCCCGCCACTCTCTCTGCACAAGTACACACGCGCACGCATAAACAAACGCGCACACACGCAGAAGCGCAGACGCGTTGCGCGCTCTCGATTGCAGAACGCGCAACAAGCGGACCAGCGGATGGAGAGAGAGAAGAAGAGAGACGGACGGATGCAAGGCGAGGCCAGGAACGGGAAACTGTATCTCTCCTGACCGTCCAGCTGTTGTCTTTTCCTTCCCCCTTTAACCCCAGTGTTATTTTATAACGCGATTCTTGCTTTTTTCCCCCCTATTTTTTTTAAAGCCTGACATTTCTCCATATCCGTCCTGATGTGCCGCTGCACCCCATCACGATTCTTCAAGGATATGCAAAGCGGCTGTTATCACGTCGACGTTATTTTCCATTAAATGCAAGGATGTACCTAATGAACGGCATCGGAGGCGTACGATCAACAATGACAAACGACAGCTGAGCTCGGCGAGCCGTAGAAATCGACGGAGGGGCTCAGAGCAGTCGAGGTTTGTGCGTTAATTTGCGCCTAATTATTGTTTTCGTGTGTGCCCGTTTATTTCCATCCCTTCATCCATCGGGGCTATAAGGCCTATAGCCCGCATCATTTCTGGGCATGAAACCCGTGGGAATTATGATACCAACGTGACGCACAGTCACACAGCACAGCGGGAAGACATCGAGCCTCTACAGGACGGAGGGAGGGTGTGAGGTCCAGCAGAGCAAAACCCTGCCTCTCGCACTGATCACAGGCGGAGGACGCCCAGTTGTTGCTGGACAAATCGCGCTAATGACTGTCGTATAGCCCAGCAGGTCTCGCCCTCCACTAATTCCCCATTGAATATTTAATTTTTTTTAATGCATCGGGCGCAGCGGAGCGGGAGAAAGGGAGGAGAGTACAGTGGGTGAGGGCGCGGAGAGACGGGATGCGGGAGACGCAGTGAGCGAGGAGGAGGAGGAGGACGAGGGAAACCGGAGGATTGACGGTAAGATATGGATATAGGCTATGAGGATGCACTCCGCCCCTCCTCTCTCTCTCTCTCTCTCTCTCTCTCTCTCGTTCACACGCACAATCGCACATATATGATCAATGCCCCAGAGGACAGCACAGGTGCCCCGCTTCTTTCATTGGTATTGCTTCTGCTTCTGCTGCTGCCAAGGGCCATTTGATCACTGAGTGGACATGGATCCCATGCGCTGCTGTGCTGAGGTTTTTAACGCTGGCTGCCATTAAAGCTTGGTCAGTAGTAGCCATGAGTGCTGTGAAATATTCATAGGCACGTGATTACCCGTCTTTGGAGATCAGAGAGGGGAAAAAGTGTTGTGATAGGGTGTCCCAGACTGGAACGCCAGAGGGGTCTGTCATGGGTGGTGTGATTTGTGTTCATTAACACACACCTTTGGTTGCAGCGTCATGTGTGCTGCAGTGAGCAGTGATGTAAAACACACGCACACACACATACACACAAAAGAGGTTTTAATGCGGGTTTGGTTTGCTGATTCACCACAGATGGGAACATGAGGAGAAAAGAGAAAGAAATGAAGAGAGGTAGCAGAGCGAGTGAGTGAGAGTCCACTATCAATATTTCAGAGAGGGAAAGAGAGGACTGGGTCAGTGGAGGAGGCCAGGCGGAGAGACAGGAGTGACTGTGAGAAAGAGAGACGGAGCGATAGAGAGATGCAGAGGACAAAGGAGGTGAATGAAAGGGGAGAAAGGCTAAGGGAATAGATGGAGGAAGAGCTCAGTGGGTGACAGGACTCCTGCTCTACTGTCAGACTCAATCCCTGATTCATTTGTAGCCAAGGGTGTGCAAAGACATCGTTTGTGTCCTATTAATTATAGATAAAAAAACATTGAAAAAGAGCTCATTAATATAGAGAACTATCTGTGAACCCAGATTTTAGAGCGGTGACTCCTTTCTGTGTGTGTGTGTGTGTGTGTATGTGTGTGTGTGTGTGTGTGTTTGCGTCCGCACTGTGTGTTGGATGAGAAAGAGAAAACAAAGGTAATGAGGTTTGTTTCCATGTAGGGATCATTTACATCAACTACTGTGGAGTAAAAAGAAAGGACACAGTGATTTGCTTAAACCACTCAGACACACACATACATGCGCACACACAAGTTGGATGGGTTTTCTGTCATTTGACTTGTAAAATGCACCATATTTGTCTCTTTCTGTTCGGACCACCTCGAACAGGTTCCTCTCACGTCTCCTTGAATCAGTCAGACACACTGAGTCAGTCTCCCCGTTTGTGCTGTGAGCATTTTATGCAAGCCTGTGCAGAGCTGTGGGCGGATATATCAGTGTAATATCAATATCATGATATGAGAACAGACATCTGCTCGGATTTTTATATGACAAAGATAAGGGGCAGACACTTTGGCGTGTAAAAATCATTTAAATTTACCAATGTCAAAAGAGCAGCTAATTAATATTCTGTTACAGTTCCAAGTCAGACTGTGGAACAAATAATGAGACATATTTAACTATGCTAATTTTTTCCAGGGGTTATGGGTGGTATAAAGAATTTTTTTAAAGAAATGTTTAAACAGGAAAAATAAATCGTACATAATCTGTAAAGCTGACATGCAGATATGTGCGTATGCTTTTGCTTAGTCAAGTGATTTTAATGTACACGGTCTGACAAAATCTCTGCGAGGAGACAAATTTTTGCCATATCACTGTACCTAATATTGCTATTTTGCTAAAATATTTTATTAATAAACCTTTTTTTCCTCCCTCCTGTCCAGACTGCTCTGTTCTCTCGTACTTCAGTTGATGATCTAGTGGCGTAAAGGCTTTTTTTAAGCCATGTGACATTTTAAAATCCAAACTGCAATCTTGTATTTTACTCTGCGAGTTTGTTCTGATGACATTTTCCAGCAGCTCACATTATCGTAGCAGGTTATGCTGACATACAACTGGGAGCAATGCCACATTTTCTTAAGTTTAAAGGATCGCTTGCATACTTAAATACACTTTAAATTATGAATACTTGCACATATATGTATGTTACTCACATACGTGAGTGTGTGTGTTTATGTGGCAGCTGTACAGTTGTATTGATATATAATGCGATATAATTTCAGATAGATTTGACAAGGTTTGACAAGCTGTTTATAGATCAAATATGACAGACAGGAATACTTTTTTTTATTTTCAGTTAATGCAGCAAGCTAAAACCCCTAAAACTTAAAGATATGAAATGTGATGGCAAAAATCCAAATCTGTGCTAAAAAGTCACTGCACATTTTCTTGTTATGTGTCAGGGAAATCCCTCCTAAATTGAGAAAGAAGACTTTGAAGAAAGTATAAAATGTTCATTAGATGTTGAGAAGATCTAAATGAACACAGATGTCACTTTCAATTCTTTCGAGCAGGCAAACATTATTCTGAGCCAGTTGTGTCTGGCTGGAGCTCTGTGCTTTCCTAGAAACTATTGGCCATGAAACATTAACAGATCATCTAATATCAGGCCTCTGCAAACTGCCAAGAGATCTGATGTGCCAAGACTTTGCAACATCAGCACAACTGTTTTCCAAACAAATATTAACATGTGCTGGACATGAGCCTGTAGGTCTTCTGAAAACACAACATTTTCACAGGGGTAAAACAAAGGAAAGCATCAGAAAGATAAAACCTGAAATAATTATTTAGATTTTTTTTAAATGTTATTTTTGTGATGATTGACTTATCATTGCGGTTCAAGCCGATATCTAAATGTTATTACAAAGATCACATGCTGCTATAAACTATGTTCGTGGGTACTTAAAGTTGTCAGGGTTGACGGAACCCTGACTGAAACTGAAGCAAACAACAGCCGGTGAACTATACACAAAATATGAGGGGAATGAACGTGACTCCAGGGGTTCACGGGGCAGGAAGGGAAAACACTCCACACACGCTCGTAGGTCCACACTCCGTTCGCTCTGCGCCCACTCGCTCCAATCTTCAACACGCTCCAACACGCGCCACTCCGCTCATCCAAACACTCGCGCTCTGAAATCCAAAGAGGTTCAAGGGACGGGTCCAGGAATCTACATACACAAGACGAGAGATAACCACCACAAGGGAGTCACTATGAAGACACGAGATATTAGTCAGCCGGGGCTACACTAACATGTGTTGCAAAACGATCCAGCGACGAGAAACACTGAGCCGCCATCTTAACTAGCAGCCAGGAAAGCAGGATGATGGGCCGCAGGTGTGTGATTGCTCCCAGGTGCGTGGGCCAAAGGCGGGAGCCCGCAATGAGCTCCGCCCAGGCAGAGCGAACACAGGAGAGAGCGAGCAAAAACAAAAACAAAAAACACATGTGGCCTTACTGGGTCGACCGGGCAGACACACGGGCCGTGACAAAAGTAAAAGTGCCTGTAAAAACGAACACGGACTCCTCAAAGCAGCCAAAATCTGCCATCCACCCATATTTAATGCACATAATTGTACACTGTCGATGCAATTTTATACATAGTTTAAAAAAAACATGATCCACTCATACAGCTGTCATGAAAGCTTGCAACTCATTGGCATAAGAATCTTTCCACCTCCACCGTGCAACCCACTTGACATGAATGCTGCACAGGCCTCCTATTGTACTCCTTGTTGGTCTGAGATTGGTTTCCGCCCACCTCTGACTGGCGTGGGCAATGGATTTGTTTTTTTACACGGAGGCTATATATAAACTTCGACTAATTTTAAAATCAATCAATAAGTCAATTCCTGTGGATTTTGTCATTGAGGTATATTAAGAAGGGGTTTTTTTTTAGGTCCACTTATGGAGAGCAGATACAGTCGTAATGCCTTTTTTAAAAATAAAAGTATTATTTGAAGACAGACGTAAGCAAATTGTGTGCTTTAAGATAGATTCAGATTGGGCAATAATCTTAAATGTGACAGTAACAGATTTCAGCTATTATGCTTCGCACTGATCAGGTAAAAACAAAAGAATGATTAATGAGCAAACCCGTACAATTCTGGAGAGTTTCTGATACGGAGAAAATGCTTAAAGAGCACAAATGCATGGTGTGCTTTTAGCTCAGAGAGTGTGTGCTGAAGGCAGGATTACAGTCGTGATAAATATGTGAAGAAACCTATCAATGTTTAATCAGTCTTCCTGCAGTCTTTAGCAAAGACTCAATTCTTTAAGTGAGAGAAAACCCAATTACTTTTTGTGCAAAAACTTTCTTTTGTAAGAGATCCCGGCCTGCACCTCTTAAAAAATGTGGCACAGAACGAGAAACCAGGGAGTCTTTTTGGCCTTCTGTGGGATTAATTACTATCTGCTAGTATTCCAGATATATATAAAGTAGGGGTTAAAATCATAAAAACAACAAATATGACAGAAAATAAAAGAAAAAATTGGCTTGATATGCTAGTTACTACCATATTTTCTGTGTACCCTTATACATGCAGGGGAATGCGACACCTCTATTCCCAGGAGTCAGACATCGACCAGACAAACATACAGGCTCTAAAACCCCATAAGTGGCTTTGACTGCAGCATGTAGGCCTCAGCCCTCTGGGAAATGTAGAGGTCAATGGTCCGAAACTGGCAGTTGCACAAGGCACTGTAGTGTGTTTTGATTCTTAAATATTATCCATAGCGACAAGAAAATTCTCCCACTCTTATTATTAAAAAGTCTTTCAGCCAATAAACCTTTCAGGGTTTCTGTTGGAAGACTAATCTATATCTCTCCCCCACACCTCTTAATTAGTCTCTCCTCTCCATCACACACATACAAACACACATTCATTCATCCATTAAGAGCATAGTGCTACAAGGCTGCTTTGTCACTTTGTGCTTCATAGTGATCTACCCTCAGGCACTGATTGCTCTGTGACCAAAGAGAGGGAGGTTAGTCTCTCTTTCTATCTCGCCCTCTGTTGATTGTATGGCTTGCGCCTCTAACGCACGTGAGTGTACGTAACTTGATTTTTACATTATTTCTACAACAGGCTACTCACATTCTTAAGGATCTGTGTGATGCAGAATTGTGTGATTAACGTCTAAACTACAAGAATTTAGATGTCACACCTACATTCTTGTAACAGCTATCATTGTAAAGCTATACTGCTGTGTAGCTGTGTGTAAAATGATGCACTGAGAATATTTTTATTTCCACGAAATCGTCCAGCAAAACATGCAAACGAATTTTCTCTGTGTATATTCTTTGTAAATGGTTGGGTGTATTCACAGCATGCACGTTAATGTGTGCGCCTGTGTAATTTTTTTCACTCTAAGCATTATGTTCATACACTCACTTAGAGATAGCTGCCACTTCAAGTAGGCCGGCCGCTTCCCCGGGGCGGGATTTTGGTTGTAGGCAGTAAGCATGGTGGTGCAAACAGGGGGAACCGGGTGTGTGGCTTTGTCAAGGGCCATCAGTGTCCTTGCTCTACTTACTCTGCATCTATGTGTGTATGTGTGTGTGTGTGTGGGTGTGTGTGTGTGTGTGTGTGTGTGGGTGGGTGTGTGTGAGATAGCAAGAGAGAAAGAGAGAGAGATTTGGGGTAGCAAGCATAAGAAAATGCTGCCATAAGGGGTTTGCAGGAGACTAGACATATTGTGTGTATGTATTTGCGTGGTTGTGTGTGCATCTGATAAAAAATGGAAATGTTCTCATTCTGTTCAGTCTTTTATATTTAGTGTGTGTGCGTGTGCATAGCTCACTGGTCCTGGGGCCTTTATTACAGCCTTGTTGGTTGAGTGGATTTAAAGAAGGCAGAGGTTTCTCTTCTCTTTCTTAGTTCATGCGTATGTGCCCGAATGCGTGCGAGGTTGTCTGTGTGTGCGTGCGTGCGAGCGCAAGTCTTTGAATGCGTGTTGGACATTTGTTGAGGAGTGACCTAAATCTGTCGGCCATCATTACCTAACAAGAAGATGGAGCGAAAACCGAGTCACAAATAAACACACAAGCACACATATGTTTATGTACACACACACACAACCTCCCAAGACCGTAATTCTGGTTACGCAGTCCACACTACAGCTGTAGTTGAAATCCTAAGAGGAAAAAGAAATGTTATAGCATACATGATGCCCCTCCTCTCTCCCTTCTGTCCAGGGCCAAGAGTTCAGTTTATATTAAGGAGTCATATTACTGTTGTTCTCTTGTAGCTCATCTTCCTGCGCCCCGTATGTTCCCTCATAAAAATCCACAGTGCACCATTGCCCTCTGATCACCTGTGTCTTCAGTCAGCTGCTTTACCTAGTTACGCCTGCGGGGGAAGAGATCGTCTCTACGACATGATTTATTTAGGATTACTGAAAAGTGGCCTAAGCTGAGCCCAGCCCTCTGCCTCTGTGAGAGTGTGTGTGTGTGTCTAAGGATAGAAAGATTAAGACTCTTTTATGGGTCAGTTGCCAGTATTGCTTCTGGCTAATTACAGACTTAAAACACAAATTCTCACGTGTGCGCTTTCAGTAACAGATATGCACATCCAGTGTATACCTCCTCGCTCTCCATCCCTCTCTCTCTCTCACTTCCTGAGACTGCACTGTGCTATCACCATGGTAACAGCAGATTGAGGGGCTTTTCGCTGCACCGATTGTTCAATTGTTATCTTTATTTTGCTCCCACTCTGTGTCCGTCTGTCTGTCTGTCTGTCTCTATTATTCTGTCCTCTTTCCACCCTGCTGTGGTGTCTCATGTGCACTCTTTCATAGTCAGTGTGGGTTTCTGACCATCCAACACACACACACGCGCGCACACACATCTCCACTAAGACGAGAGGGTGCAGTTTTTCACTCACAGTCTCACACTTCCACTGCTTCCTCCCCAGGCTCTCCTAGCACTGTGGTGGTGTGACGTCCTATCTCTTCCTGCCCAGCATGGCTGTGTCACTGTGGTTCGTGGGCGTGCTCACTCTGGCTCAAGTTGCGCCCTCTGGCCAAGGTAAGCGTCATGTCGAGGTGATGTAGTATCACGTCGAGGTGTTGATTCTGACAGCATTAAGCAGGAGGAATCCTATAAACTGAAACGCCATAGATAATGTCAGTGCAACACAAATTTGAGTGACTCACATCTAATCGAGTGAAGCCCAGTGTCACTAAAAAAAGGCATCTAGACAAGCTGTATGACATGCTTTGACCTACGCAAACACAAGATCTGAATACAAGTTTGGAGTGTATGAGGAGCTGCCTGTAGCTCAAAGTCGATTAACAATCAGCTATTCAGCACGGCAGACAGTTACAGTACATCAGCAGCATACTAATCACACCAAAGTGTTGCTTTAATGTTTTAATCCTGATGCTGCAAACACCTTGTCATGCGTACATGATACTCAAACTCGTGTGAGAAAGCGGATTAAGGTAATGGTAATGGGATTTTCTCCAATAACCATGGTTTACACAGCTTTATAAGGTTGTCAGGTGAGTGTTTTCGCTGAGCCTGTATTTAATATATTCACACGTAGTGCTCAAAGAAAATGAAATCCTATACTTGTCTGATTGTGTTTACTGAGCACCTGAGCGTCAGTAGTGGTTTCAAAGCTGCGCATCACATGTAGCTGTTACAAAGGAGGTGTGACGAGATTATGTCAACAGTCACATCTGGGAATCCTTCCAGTGTTAGCTTTCACACTTGTGCATTTTAAAGATTAAATTAGCGGTTTTCAACGTTTTCACAATTTCAAAGCATGTGTAATGTGTGTTAAATGTGCTAACAAATACAGGTATGGGAATGATTTGAATGAGGCAGTCAAAGTAAGGTCTCTATCCTAGGGAATCATTAATGGGATCAATGTCCTATAGTTCGTGGTATTGGATAGCTGATCCCATCTGTAGACCAGGAGTATTTATCTTCCCAAAGCCTGACAATGTAGCCCAGATGATGTAATCAGCATGGCCATGTTAATATTGTTAGTATCACATTCTGTACAGTCTCCAGTCCTACAGAAATTGCTCATCCCCTGCCTTTTCTCCGTGCTCACCATTAGGCAGATGTTTAATTCGATATGGAATTTCCCTGAAATCCAGTGCATCCATAGCGTACAAAGGATACCATAGATACGGTATCCATGGTATCAGATGTTAACATCTCGTAACTTTGGGATTAGATTTTGCATGTTAGCATCCATCACAGAGCACCACTCATAACTAAGTGCAAAAAAAGGCTTAAAACAAATGTGAGACTGTGCCAGCATCCATAATTATGAATTACTGCTTCAAACCATAATACTAATAGGTGGTTTATGCAGTACTGAGCAAACGTCTTGAGCCACCACCATTTTTTATATTTTGCAAGGAGCCAGCAATAGTACTTTTACAGATATAGAAAGCAAAAAGCTTTTTGTGTGGAAAGAAACATTTTCTGAATGTATTTTAAACGTTTCTTTGCTTTTTCACGCATTTTTAGTTCAGTCCAGATAATTTGTTTCAATTTCTTAAGATGAATCTCTGAAAAATGCCAGCTTGACGGGCATAAAATAGTATTTTTGCACCAGATGAGATGTTAGCCTAAAACTTTATGGCATGATGTGTGGTATGCTATTAAAAAATTGAGAAAGCTGGACAAGTGGAGGACAAAAGAAGAAGTGGCAGGTCTAAAAAACTACTTATACAGCAGATGAACAGTGTTTGAAAGTCATGTCCTTAAGAAATAGGAAAAAAATCCACAAAATAGCTGACACAGGACCTGAGAGATGCAGCATTTTCAGCTTTTCATTTTCAGTGATCTCAAACACACTGGCAGTGCAGTAAAATCATACCTGGATAGAAAAGCATGCAATATGCTCTGTCAGTTACCACTGGCCAGTCCAGAACCCGGACCTCAAAATTACTGAAGTGTTTTGGAATCATCTTGACAAAGAACAGAGCAAAAGGTAGCCAACATTCACTCCTTCAATTAGCCTGAAGACTACTACAAGAAAATTGTTAGGAAGGGGTTAAATTAGCTTTAGAAGGTAAAACTATTTTCATTTCAGCTGTAAAGTTGGACATTAAAACATGGGAGTCAGTAATTGGTTTATAGCTCTAAGAAGCCATTTGACTCTCTTCTGAGGTTTAAAATTGCTGTCATCGAGGACACTACAAAATCAGACACTACAAAATAAATCAAATGCCAATTTTTAGAAATATGTTCACTTAAGTATGAAGCTCCTTTTGCCTGTAGTAAATTTTGAAAACTTGGCTTTTCTTTCTTCTTGTGTTTCCGCCTTTCCCTTTCATCCTCTGCTGCCTCACCCCACTTCTCCCCCGCCTACTGTGCAGCCATGTCCCGGGCCGCTATGCCATTTGGCCTGCTACGCAGGGAGCTGGCATGTGAGGGTTACCCCATAGAGCTGCGCTGCCCAGGGAGTGATGTGGTTATGGTGGAGACTGCCAATTACGGACGCACCGATGACAAGATCTGTGATGCAGACCCCTTCCAGATGGAGAACACACAGTGTTACCTCCCTGACGCACTAAAGATCATGTCACAGAGGTGAGTATGTGTTGGGCTGCACATCCTGCTGTGTGTACACTATATTTGCATAAGCAGTTAAAAATTGTGCAGTAAAGATGCAAACTGTAATATCGTACTCGAGTTATTTGAATAAGTCTTTTAGAAGTGGCTACGGCAATCAATGAGCGCATGAACTGTTTGTATGTGTGCACTGCTGCACAACATACACGCTGATTAGTAGGTTGTCTTGTGTGTCATGTATACATGCAGGTGAAGCAACCTCTCCAGCTAAGTATGAGTGCCTGGCTGCACCATTAGCTGTGTACTCAGCAGTGTTTTCCTCGAAGAACTGATCAATATTCAGTGAGAGGGAGAGTAGACAAATGGAGTGTCCTTTGCTTCCCCTTTCCTGTCTGGTAATCACTCCCCTTCCTTTCTTTGCTTTCTCTCTCCATCATCCATATGACTCATCCATCCATCCATCCATCCATCCATCCGTCCGTCCGTCCATCCACCCATCCATCCGTCCATCCATCCATCCATCCGTCCATCCGTCCATCCACCCATCCACCCATCCATCCGTCCGTCCGTCCTCCAGGTGTAACAACAGGACTCAGTGTGTGGTGGTTGCAGGGGTTGACGTCTTCCCAGACCCCTGTCCTGGAACATACAAGTACTTGGAGATCCAGTATGAGTGTGTCCCCTACAGTGAGTATGCATATATATTTATATCAACAGACATAAACACACATATACTGTATGTACACACACGCAAACAGACTCACACACATACATAAACACAAACACAAGTGCACACGGATTTAACCTATGTTTTTGTTTTTTTTCGCCAAGATGCATTTTAGGTTTTTGGTGTTTATTATTATTTGTACGTATGATCTCTGATGTTTACTAGTTCCCTGAGAAACTGATGGATAGAAAAAGACTGGGAGTTTTCGTTTTTGTTTTGTTTCTCAGGGAATGTGTGTGCATGCTTGTGTTTCTGAAATGTAAAAAGAAAGTTGTACGGAGAAAGTACAGAGAGAAAAACTGTAAGCCAAAATGTCTTCTGTGTGTATGTGTGTTTGGGAGTATGCACTTGCGCGTGCATGCGTGTGTGTTTTCTTTTCCAGATTCACGCCACGGGAGTTGCTCTCTTTTCTCCACAGGAGCCTGATTGAGGGAAGGAGAGATCGGGGGAGGTGGGGGAGGGAAGGGGGAGAGGATAGGGTGGGAGGGGAGGAGAAGAGGGAAGAAGAATATGTTGGGTCTCTTTCGTGCTCCTTCCTTTTACGTGAACAATAATGTACGTGGTGAGAATGAGTTCCAAAGTCTTTATCTGTGCAAATCTTTCTTTCTCTCTTTCTTTCTTTTTCCCTTTCTTTATTTCTTTCTTCCTTCCTTCCTTCCTTTCTTCCTCTCCTGCTTTTCTTGCTTGCTTTCTTGCTTCTCTTTACTTCCCTTCTTTCACCCTCTGACTTTTCTTTCTTTCTCTCCCTCTTTTTTTCCTATGCTTGAGTAGAAGTGGACCAAAAAGGTAAAGACAATACATTGTAGCATCTTGATCTCTCCTTACCCCCGAACCCCCTCTCTTTTCTCTCCTTATCTTCCTCTCTCCTACCATTTCTCTCTTCCTCCTACCCTAGGACGTTGTTTCGTAATCATGCTGGATGTTGCCCCCTCCCTTTTTTCATTTCCTACTCAGTTCTTTTTTCCTTTATCCATCTCTCGTTGTATAGAAAGCCGTCCTTTTATCCAATTTTATCCAGGTTCTGCACCTAGTCTCTCTTCATCTTTTCTCTCTTGCTTTCTTGCTTTAGTTTCTTCACCTCTTCTTTCCCTCTTGCTCCTGGTTGATCTCTCTGTTCTCTGTCTCTCCTTCAGTCTCTGTGCACACCAACACAAACACAGCCACTCACACGTACATAAACACAATCTTCCTTTGAAGCTTTCCCTCCTCTATGTTCTTTCTTTCTTTCGATCTTTCTTTTGTTCTTTCTTTCACTTTTTACTCTCCCTTCCTTCCTTCCTTCCTTCCTTTCTTCCTTCCTTCCTTCCTTCTTGTCTAGTCATCCTCTTCATGCTTATTTTCCCTTTTCTTCCCTTATAGGAAGAGCCCCTTATTTATCTTCATAGGAAAAATAAGACGAAATCTGTGTGATTGTATATCCGTCTGGATGTGTGCTTACCAAGCACTGCTTATGTGTGGGTGTGTGTGCATGCCTATTTGCATGCCAGTGTGAGACTGTACAGTATACATATGTGTCCATACAGTTATTGACATGTGGGTGGACCAATCGTTGTGCTCGGCGTAAACTAACCTGCCCTCTCATTCACTTCAAGGCAAAATTTAGCCCCGCCTTCTGCGTCCCTGACTCTACCTCACACTCTTTTTCACTCTTTTTGCACTAACCCACACACACACAGACACACACACACATACACACAAAAAGCACATAAATACACTCACACCTTTCATTGCAGTGTCCCTGTTGTATTACTCACCACACACACACTAACAGTGTGTGATTTCTCAACACTTATACGTCTCTTCTGTTGCTTGCCTCTCAAGATCAGCACAGGTGTTTTAAATCCCTTTCTCTTTTTCTCTTCATTCTTTTTCCTTAATCTCGCTGCATTGACTGCATCTAATTCAATCCATTTTTCATGCATTGATCCATTTTCTCCCCACACCTGCCTCCACTTTCTTTCTCTTCACTCTTTTTCGCACTTCCCTTCCTGCGCTTTTGCTCCCTCTCTCTTTCTCTTCTCTCTCACATCCTGCCTCTACCCCGCCTAATTCCCATCTTCCAGTTTTCGTGTGTCCTGGCTCACTGCTCAGCATCCAGCCAGCCTCCTCGCTCCTGGAGGTGGAGCATCAATCAGGGGCCTGGTGTAAAGACCCCCTGCAAGCTGGTGACAGGCTGTATGTCATGCCGTGGACACCCTATAGAACAGAGGTGCTGTATGAGTACGCCTCTTGGGATGACTATCGGCAAAACAGAGTCACCACAACCTATAAGTGAGTGCTTTGTGTACTGCGTATATTGTTGAGATAGTTGATGAATATTCAGTTACTCTAGGGTCTGCTTTGTTTATTGTTTTTTAAGAAACTGTAAAGTAACAGATTAATCACAGCTGGAAAAAAAATCAATGAAGTAGTCTGTAATAAAAATAATGGCAGTTTGCAGGCCTTGGGGGCTTATTTCACATTTAGCCAAATCAATTTATTATGGAAAAAGAGCAACATTTATTTTGTCCGTATAAAAAGTTGGTTTCATATATTCTATATCTATAACGTATGGTTAAATAAGAAGAGTTATAGTTAAAAGCATCATTGCTATTTATTGATGACAAGAGTTCTGCTACACTCATTAAATGTGTTACCACTCATTTGTTAGCTCTTTGTGTAGTAGTTTGCATAGTTAGTGGTAGAGTTTACCACCACTGTGCCTTCAAATGGAGGTAAAAATCTATGCATGCAGCTTCTGAGAGGCTTGCTCTCAGTGATGAATAAACAGCTCTGGGATTATTAAAAGGTATTATATAAATGCTCTTAAGGCTACCACAATATCTGCAAGTGTCACCAAAATAATATCCTAATTAGGCCACTAAAGAATCAAAATTCAAGATAATTTAATTTTCCTTATGCAACACAAGATTGTATAACAAAATGTATCCCTTTATGCTACTTACAAAAGAACGTACAAAATACAAATGAATGAAGCAAGCCTAATTAAGTATGCAGACTGAGTGTAGCTGGGGTTCATGTTTAATTTTAGTATCTTTTGGACTCTGTGGAGATATCTTGCTAATATCAATGATGTTTAGTTGGTGCTGGTGATGTTCTGGGTGGTTTTAATCTGAGCTGAGCTTTCCGGCCAACACACAACACGCCAATTTTTGATGTTTTGACTCAGTATCCTTTCTATTGTTCTTCTGTAAAAGTAAAAAGACAAAGTCACAAACTATATATTTTCACACATTTCATAATGTATTTCATAATAATCTCCTAGGTTGCCCAGCCGTGTGGATGGTACAGGCTTTGTGGTGTATGACGGTGCCGTATTTTACAACAAGGAGCGAACACGCAACCTTGTGAAATATGACCTACGCACCCGTATCAAGAGCGGGGAGGCAGTGGTGGTCAATGCTAACTACCACGATACCTCGCCTTACCGCTGGGGAGGGAAGTCGGACATCGATCTGGCAGTGGATGAGAACGGCCTTTGGGTTATTTACTCTACTGAAGCCAATAATGGACGCATCGTGGTCAGCCAGGTAGGAGTAAGGAAAAACAGATCGATGATTGTATTTTGGAAAGGATGAAGAAAGAAAAGAGGAGGTTTTGATTTTTTCATCATTTCATGTCTTTCCTGTTTGCAGGTGAACCCCTACACTCTCCGCTTTGAGGGTACCTGGGCAACTGGCTTTGACAAACGTGGAGCTAGCAACGCCTTCATGGCCTGCGGCGTGCTCTACGCCGTGCGCTCTGTTTTCCAGGATGATGAGGGGCAGGCAGATGGCCGAGCCAGCAGCAACATGGTGGTTTATGCCTACGATACCAGTCGTGGGCAGGAGCTTCCTGTTCAGATACCATTCCCAAACCCTTACCAGTACATCTCCTCCATAGATTACAACCCCAGAGACAACCAGCTGTATGTGTGGAATAACTACTATGTACTGAGATACCCTCTACAGTTCACACCACCACCACCTACTAAAGGTCAGTTGAATGATAGTAGTTGTGTAACTGGACATAGGTGACTAATGTAATAAATGTGGAGAATTAACAGTGCTTTTTGACCCTCCAGGGCCCTTGTCCTCTCTGATGACCACTGTCCGGTCATACACAGCCACAGTGGCTCTGACTCCAGTGCGGCCGTCAGCCTCCCATCCAATTGGTGTCATCAACAGAGGGCCTTTTGACCAGCGGCCGATCACAGCCATGGTCCCTCTGACCCCACGCCCTCCTCTACGTGTCCCCTTGGCCCCTGGGGGACTGGGTCAGGTGGGAGGATGTGAGGGTCGGGTGGCACGAGGGGTGCAGTGGCCCCCTACCCTAAAGGGGGAGACAGTGGAAAGGCCCTGCCCTAAGGGGTCTTTGGGTAGGTGTGGGAGATGTGGGCATGCCAGTGTGTGTGTTTCATATGCATGTTTGTGTGTGTGTGTGCGCAGATGTGAGCATGCCAACATGTTTGTTTCATGTGTGTGTAGTATCATTTGTGTGTGTGTGTGTGTGTATCCTGTTTCCCTTTGAAATGTAGTCGGATGTCCTCTCTTTGAACTTGCCTCAGATGAGTCTGAGAGGTTACAGTGTGTAGAGAAGCTGGGTTCAGCGACTCTTCCTCTCGCTGTGCAGCTGTCTTCCTCAGCCCTGCCTCCCTCTGAGGAGAAACTCTTATGGAGATTATGTAGAGATGCCCGGGGTGCGTTTTGCCTCCTCATAATCATGTTGAATGGCTTGGACATGGGTTTGGCACGATGATGATTGAGTATTATCTTAAACGATGGTTATAACTGGAAACAGGCACGGCTGTTGTTTCATACTTAAACCTAATTTGCAGAACAAGTGTCCAGTCCTGGTTTTCATTAAATGTTTTGTAAACAAAATGTGTACAGCAATTAAGCAGATCAGTTAAAGGCTTCAAACTCAATTCATAGTAAATAATCAGCTGACTTCTGCTGTGGAGAGCTTTGCAACTTCTTTTAGCTCATACAGCAGTTCTGTTATTATGTTATTAACTGCAGGGTTCATTCTCATTGGCCTCGTTTCCAGCAGTAGCTGTTTTCAGCAAAAATGAACCCTATTGTGCAATACTTGCCCAGAACCAAAAGCACAAGCAAAGTTAGTGATGAGCTGAGAAGGAAAAACTAAATGCGTACGGTGTAACAAGAAGGCAGTGATTTCCTAAAGTTTTAAACATACCTTTATAAATTATGCTTTTATCAACATAACCCATACAATTGGAATTATCTGCATAGAAAAGTGAAAAATACACACATAGTAAAGTAAAAGAGACATTTTGGCCACTGGTTCACTGACTCTTGTTTGAAGACTCGAGTCAAGCATTTTTGGCTGTCCCGATCTAGGTATTTTGAAAGGGACAAGGGAGGGGTGACTCTTACTGAGAAACTGAGGATGCTGGATGCTTCTCCAGGCATTTTCCATCACATTAAAAAATTGGCATTCAGTAAAGAAATGTTGGACTTCCTATAAAGAAACGTCACCAGAGCTGTGATAAAATGTTTTTAATTAGCTCATTTAAAGGGAAATTTTGATCATTCATAAATTATAATTTTGCTTATCATTTGACCTGAAATAACAGGAAATGCACAGACTTACAAGCAAACATGTCCGTGTGGAGCCACAGTGGGGCCCAGTACCAGCATGACGTGTGGGGCACAGATGACCACTGACTGTGACCTGCTGACACTAAGCAGAGAGGGTGTCCAAGTGGGGTTCACTGTAGGCTTGCAGCATGCCCTATGAAACCCGCATGTGCCTTATGGCACATTACCACCACCAGCTGCTATGAAGTTTTGAGCAAAATGTCTCTAAAAATAAAAGTCAGCTGCTCTGACATTCGATAGGGGCTGCCACAGCAGGTAGTGCCAACTTATTTGATTCTGCCATTTTTCCAGCTGATACTATACCTAACAAAACACCCCTTGTTCTTTCAAGGGGAACTGGGGATCTTCTACTCGTTAGGCAAAAGTGTAAACCACTTCATTATGGAGCCACTCGCTTAAACAAACCTGCAAACAAGCAAACAAACATTAAGAAAAACCTAAACCCTATCAAAACAAGTTAGCCTGCTTTAGGAAATTGAATATGGCTTTATAACGTTAACTTCTAGAGTTCTATATATCACTATATACATATTACTGAGGTTTTACATCAGTCACCCTTACTAAGCCTCATATTTCTATTTCTATGGTTTAATCTTTCAAAGTTACACATCCCTGCAGTGTTTCTTTATTATAAATAATATCCAAGCTCACAGTTAGCAGGTGTGGGTGAACTGTGGAAATGTATGGGTAAGAAAAATCAATATTTCTCCCATACGGGCTCCAAGTGGGTGTCCCACAGCTGCCCTAAAAACCCTATATGGGAGGCCAAAGAGGATTTTCTGTGGGCATGCCCACTTTTGTTTGCTCACAGCAAACCCTCATGGGTGCCCCCCAAAAAAAGCAAAACTGCCATGGGATATCATGGGGCCATATAGGGGATCTCAAAAGACAAAACTGTGTAAGTGCTCCCACTTGGGGCATGCATGGGACAGGCTATTCTCACATAGCCGCATGTTCTCCCACAGCTACCCCAGTGTAGACATATTTGCTGGATTATTGCCTTAGCGCTATGTGGACCAACTGTACTTACTTGCATAATCACTCTTTAATGGCCTATTTTGAAGCAGGAAAAAACTTGTTGTAGCAATCTTAAAGCATACCCTTGACAAATATTTTACTCTAAATTGGACCACCGTTTGTTAAATGAGTACTGTGTGGTCTAAAACAACATATGAAATTAGACACTGAAACCATAAACTCATCCAGAATGTCTTTTCCAAGACGATAAATCAAGTGAGAAGTAGATTTTTCTCTTAGACTTTTATAGAATCAACTAAAGGCCCCCTTCTGTCAATACGAAAGAATGCCAAGTTTAAAGGACTTCCCCAATGGCTTTACTTCAGACACAGAGGCTACATCTGTCTCATATCTGGTCTATGCTCTGGTGTTATAAAATACAAACTGTCGTTTCCCTTTCTGACTTTCTGCGTCACCTTTTCCGTCTCTGCAGGTATAGCCTCCTATCAATGCATGTCGTCTCCAGTGGGCTGGAACTCCAGAGGCCCTGACCTTTCCAACTGCACCTCTCCCTGGGTCAGCCAAATTGCACAGAAGGTTAGCCACACACGCACACACACAACCACAAATGCACACGCATGCTGTGCAAATGCCCTAAAGCTAGTCAGCAAGCAGCTCTCTCTTAAATGTCAAAATATTTGACATTCTAAACACCCCCGCCTCACTCCAGATTAAGAGTGGAGAGAATGCAGCCAACATCGCCGGGGAGTTGGTCAACCTGACCCGGGGGCGGATCTATGCCGGTGATGTCAGCATGTCCGTCAAGCTAATTGAACAGCTGCTCGAGATACTGGACGCTCAGCTCCAGGCCTTGAGACCAGCCAATAAAGAGTCAGCAGCACGCAATTACAACAAGGTAAATTGTTGCTGTTGTCAGTGTGGATGTGTGCTTGACCTTTCCTGGAAATGAACAGAAATGTCAACGATGACGATTCTAAAAGATATCTAACAGATGTTTTTCTGCTTTTTTTTAGCTGCAGAAGAGAGAACGCACATGCAAAGCTTATGTTCAGGTAAGATAGATAGATAGACAGCTAGCTAGCTAGATAGATAGACTGATAGATGTAACTGTCTCTCCCCTCTTGTTTTTCAGGCCGTTGTTCAGACAGTTGACAACTTGCTCGGTCCTGAAGCTCTCGTGTCCTGGGCTGATATGAGCAATGCTGACCAGTCACGCTCTGCGTCACTGCTATTAGACGCAGTAGAAAAAGGAGCGTTTCTCTTGGCTAATAACCTTTATGAAGCACGTTTCAGTGACAGGGCACCAAATGTTGGTACGCTGACTTTTTCGTCCTTAGTCCTTTTTCTTGTCATATTCTCCTCAAACTAGCAGCTCATCCAGACTTGTGTGTACCTCTGGTCCTCTTATGCACAGATCTGGAGGTGTACGTGTTAAATACAGAGGCAGACATACAGGACCTGAAGTTCCCTGACACTTACGACAGCGACAGCATCCTACAGATATCAGCACTGGCCCTGCAACAGTACAGCAACAACGGTATGTGGCACATAGGAGAAACTGAGCAGTGTTAGTTCAGGCAGGGCACATCCTCAAGCTCTGCTGCAATCAGGCAGATCAGCTGATCTCAGTGCCAAGCCACATGAGCTAATGACTAAGCTGATACTTGTTTACTGAATCTTTAGGCTGCCTATAGCTTCTGCACACATATAAACCTCTTTGCTGTGTTAGCAGTGCCTGCCCTGTTCTATACACGGGGACCTGGTGCTGCACTCCCATAACAGAGCCATAGCACCAAATATAAGAGTACTGCAGAAGGAAATGTTAATCTTATTTTCACAGCAGTAGTTGTGACAAAGATATTTATTACAAACAAATTTCTTTTTAAATTATAGTTATTAAACCATGGCTAAGACTGATTGTTTGGAGAAGTAATACTAGCTTTTCTCAGATAGTAAGATTTCAGACATATCATTATTCCAGATCAATTATTTCATGCTATTTTCTATGGTTTTCTCTCCAGGCCAGGTGAAATTAGTCCTTTCCCTCTACAAGAACCTGGGCTCCTTCCTGACAACTCAGAACTCGACCCTGCGGCTTGGACTGGGGCTGGGCCAGAGCTCAGAGGTCAGGCATAAGAGCCTGGTGGTGAACTCTCATGTCATCTCTGCATCTGTGCACAGAGGATCCAGCAGAGTGTATCTCACCGAGCCAGTGATCTTCACTCTTAGGCACCTGCAGGTCTCTTAACTCTGTTCAGCGTAAAAGTCACATTGAAATGAACAAATTTGTAACACTTTGCATAATTGCTGTGTCAAGCATACTGTTTATTGATGCCTTTGTTTCCTCAGCTGGAGAACCACTTTGGTCCCAATTGCTCTTTTTGGAACGCATCAGGGGTTTCTGGGAATGGCAGGTGGTCTACACAGGGCTGCCGCCTGTTACACACAAACAACACACACACTACTTGCGCCTGCAACCATCTGTCCAGCTATGCTGTCCTCATGACATACCAGCAACCTGCTGTAAGTAACACACGCTGACACATAGCAGCATTTAATTCGTGGAAGCTACTG
Source organism: Pelmatolapia mariae (assembly GCF_036321145.2). NCBI lineage: Eukaryota > Metazoa > Chordata > Actinopteri > Cichliformes > Cichlidae > Pelmatolapia > Pelmatolapia mariae. Next base: position 71,514 of record NW_027052022.1, read on the forward strand.
TTCGCCATATTGCCATTGTGCATTTGCACCGTTTGAGCACAGAATGTATTTTCAATATGTTTAATTTGGCAACTATTATGCCAGTATGGACGTACCTCTGAAAACAGTCATGTTTTTTCTCGTAATTTTACATGCATTTGCTTGTGTGGTCAGACTAAGATCTTAAAAGTCAGATTTTGAGATGAACAGCTGACAGACTTTAAAGTTGAATAAAAAAAAATCTCGTTCCATCCTCACCCACCAAGATCTTCTCGATTCCCCCCGCCCGCCACGGTGCCCATTTGTGGTTGCACAGTTGGAGTTCACCCCTGCTGTTCTCTCTGAAATGTTGTTTAAAAATCAAGTGCAAAGTGGGTGATAATTCGGATTTGTGGCTGTAAAAGAGAGAGTGATACATGTAGCAGAATATTTTTTCTGCCATGAAATTTAATTTTGTGTTCTCAGTAAGATGTTCACTCTGCTTGGTATGATTGCATTCCTTTAAATAAATGGTATGTGGAACAAGGATGGAAACACAGCAGTTTTCAGCACGTGATATGCCCACAAACAAATGGGGATCAAGATAAATATCTATGAATATCTTACACTTTCTTTCACGTCTGCTTTTCTTTGTCAGTTTGGAGCTGGTGTGGAAGAGCTTTTTGTCTATGTGGTTTCCTGGGTTGGCATCTCCGTAGCATTGGTGTGCTTGGCGACCTGCCTTACCACACTGTGCTGCCAGGGGGCGCCCTGGCATACAGACCACAGCACCATTCACTGTAACCTGTGGGCTAACCTGCTCATCACTGAAGTTCTTTTCCTTGTTGGTGCCAACAAGACTCAGTACACTGTTAGTGTTTTATTTCTTTTTATGATGATATTGGACTAGAAAACAATAGCATTTTAAAGAAGTGCGTCTTGATCTAGATAATAATTTTAAAAGCTTGACATAATAACTCAATAGTAATAAATCACTTTTTGGCTGCCTCCTGATTTTTCAGGTTCTGTGCTCCATCACCGCCGGCCTACTGCACTTTTCGCTGCTCTCTGTGTTTTGTTGGTTGTGTCTGGAGGGAGTGGAACTGTACCTGCTCCAGCGGGAGGTGTTCGAGGGCCGGAACTCCAGGAGGAAGTATTTCTACCTGTGTGGATACTCTGTTCCTGGGCTGGTGGTGGCCGTGTCCGCAGCCATCGACTTTAGAGGCTACGGCTCGAAAACTGCGTAAGATGACTGGTCTGTGGGTGTGTTTGCTGTGTGTGGGTTTGACTCCACATTCTTGGAAGCTTGCATGGGGACAGTTACTCAGTATTGTTGTGTCATCTCCTGCTTATTAATTTGTTTTTCTTAAGATTCCTATTTTCCTGTAATTTGTTGTTTTGTTTGTATATATTTGCAGATGCTGGCTACGCACAGACAATTACTTTATCTGGAGTTTCCTTGGACCTGTTGCTGTCATCATTACGGTGAGATTTCATCTCGTGTTAGAAATGCCAACCGTTTCCTGTTTGACTGTGTCATAGCGTCATGATCAGTAATTTTTTTTAATGAGCATATATTTGACTGTGTTTGATCTTCCTCTTTTGCCATCAGTTAAACCTCATTGTGTTGGTGATGACCTTACATAAGATGCACAGCACCGCTGCTTTGAAGCCAGACTCCAGTCGCCATGACAACCTGAGGTTAGTAAGAGTCTCTCGTGCCGTTCGGCGGTGAATTATTATGTGTCATTGTGCAAAGCATGAATTGATAACTGCCGAATGAGGCAAGACAGATAAAAATAAATTGTGAGTCTGTTTTATTAAACATCTTTCAAGTGCATTTGTTATTATTAATGTTGAATGAAATTTCATTAATATCATTTAATAAAGGTAAGAGAACTGAAAGAAGAAGTGCAGCAACTGTAGCCTTTTTAAAAACCCGAATTAAATGCACTGCAGCAGTCTTGAATAGCAGCATGACCTATGTAGACTCTGCGTCCTTTTGAGTGAGTAAAGGTCAGACCTTAGCATTGCTGCAAAAATGACAAATAGAGGGAAGAAAAAGCATTCATTCAACAAAAGAGAAAAAGTCAGCGAGTGTGTATGTGAGTAATGTCGAGCATGTTCAAGGTAGTGCAGCCCACATCTGTCACAGCTTTCTTTCATAGTTCCTGTTGCTGATGGGGGCTGTCAGGTAGATTTGGCTTTACAAGCCTCAGTGCTGTTACATGCTCCTTGCCCCTCTTTGTGTTAATAATTTAGCTGCCCTGTGAAATAGAGGCACAGTTGAATTCTATTCATTTTCAACGTGAGGCAAGTGAAAACATATGTTTTAAATTGCTCATCAGAAAAGTAAAATATGTCTTTGCTTTGGTGTCTGCAGGGCATGGGCAGTTGGCTCCCTGACACTGCTCTTCCTGCAGAGTGTCACTTGGTCTTCAGGCCTCATGTTCCTATCTTCTCCATCTCTCCTCCTGGCTTACCTCTTCTCGTCCCTCAACACTGCCCAGGCTCTTCTTATCAGCATACTGCACTGCAGCCTCGCCAGGAAGGTCAGTGTCAGTGAGCATGAATCATTAAATAACT
>NW_027052023.1:0-33106 GCF_036321145.2 Pelmatolapia mariae
TTTGTTGCTGTAACAGTAGCAGGGAGCATGGGGAGTGTTTGTCACTACACATGTTCCCACTTTATTGTGAACTCTGCACTTCAGAGGTGGCAAAGGCATACGCATTCATCACTTAAGTAGAAGTAGGGTTAAAAGTTACTCTGGTAAAAGCTGAGGTACTGATTCTACTTCATTACAATATTAATACATCGTCTTACAAACTTTGCCTGAGTTGTAAATGGGGGACTTGGCTGCTGCTGTTGATAGATGTGATTTGGTAGTGAAATTTGGCACTGATGGGTGTGGTGTGAAGCAGTACTCAGTAGAAGGATTGCCAAAAAAATTGATGCTCAGCTATTAATTGATGTAAAATAAATATTGGATACCAACAGTGTCATCTAAGTCTCACCAAGCTGAGCATCTTCACACAGTCCCACTGCAGACAGACAGGCACATAGCTCCTTGCTTCGCTAACAGCTAAAGTTAGCTAAAATTAAAGTCTTTGGGGGTGTCCAAATTCATGGGCCGCACCCTCCTGAGGCCGCATTTGTAGGCTGATTACATCACAGCGACGCGACGAAGGCTGTCCAAATTCGTAGACTCCTCCGAATGCAGCCGACAAATGCGTCCTCCTTTTCCCCGAATTTGAAGGATGGGTCGGGTGTGTCCTTTGTGGCCCACCATATCCCAGAATTCATAGCGCGGCTCAGCCAATTCCAGTGTTCAACAATGGCGGCCGCTAGTAAGTTTTTAATATTACTCTTATTACTCTTTTTGGGTCACAAAATAAACTTTTAATATATTTTCAGGCGAGAATGTAGCTGTGTAAACGTCAAATATCTGCTGGGTTTATCAAGATATCACATATTTGCAAAAGTGCTCCGACGTTTTCGGAGACGTCTGTTATCCACCAGCTCGATAGCTAGACGGGAGCGCGAGGGTCACTGAAGCCGCCGAGAACGGCAAACTCCCAGGACACCATTTTCAGATCATCACGGTCTTTCGCTACTCAGGTTAAACGTAATATATAAGTCACTTAGATAACCTAAAAATGTTATTGTTTGGCTTTTTTCAGTTTTTATTTGTTCGTGAGTAAATCGGTTTGGCTGAGATTAAAGTTATTAGATCAGATTAGATAAAAAAAAAACTTTTTAATCCCCCGGGTGGGTTCCTCCTTGGTTTTCACACAGCTGAATAAACATCAAACAGAAAACTGATTAAACAGAAGTGTGAGATGGTCGAGAATTTACACCAGTGTCCTGTTATATTTTAGATAGCAAGGAGCAGACAGCTGAGTTTATTAAACTCCACCGAGACAGCGGTGACGCAAATCTGAAGGCGAGACCGTCCAATTTCACAGCTGTTTACTTCCGGCCTACCCAACCTTCTGAGGACCTTGCCCATGTAGACCGCGAAGGCCGGGTCCTCAGAAGGATGCAGCCCATGAATTTGGACACGACTCTTAACACACTCACACTGAATTTCCTCCTAACATGTCAGAGGTCAGTAAAGTTGCTGTTTCAACACCACTGAAGTTTTAAAGAGTTTACATAAATGTTAACCTCAATCAGTAAGCTAAAGTGCTAAAGCTAGCTGTTTACATGTCTCTTTATGCTAACCATGTTCTGGTAGCATGTAGCTTTTTAAAGTGCAGACCCATTTTTTGACTGAAAGCCAAGTATCTACATAAAGTCTAAAAGATATTTCATTATACCCAAACCACACAAATTAATTAATATTAATACCTAACATGGTTGGGCTATGGAAGACCATTTTTACATTAGCTCAAGCTAATCAATAATGTAGAAATGTGGTAGGAGGATTACCAGTTCTGTTAAAAACAAAAACAGAGGAAGCAGGAAAGCATTTCACGTGTTAGTATCCTGAGCTGTCTGACAACAGGCCAAGCATATCACTTATAAAGTTAAACATTTCTGTTTTTATGACTTCTCAGAACATGTGAATCACTTTCTGTTATTTGACAGTGCACTCAGCAGTGGCAGCATATGAAGCACAACCAGGGGAAAACGGACAAACAGACCAAAAAGACCCTGGCACAGTCTCATAAAACTGAGATGACCTTTGTGTGATTCCTTTGACAACATTCGAAGAAATAAGATATATTAACAATGCTGCATAAAGAACAACAGGGGGGGACAAAAAGAAGAGAGTGAGCGTGGAGGGGAAAGATCAGCAAGTAGAAAGCTCCAGTAAATATCAGGAGAGGAAACGTGCGACGCCGGTCTAGAAGGTGACACCTCTGGACCAATCTAAGTTTCCACTACACACACACACAAATATACACATTACTGATGTTTGTGTTGCTATGTGTTTGTTGAGCAGGTTGAGAGGTGTGTGACTGTGTTGCGTGAAAGGAGGGGCAGATTTCTAGTAAAGAAATGGTCACTATGTCTGTGGTGTCGGGTGGGTATGTAGGTGGTGCCATGGGTGTGTATGGGGTGGAGTGACCGTGTATGTTAGGGTGTGTGTGTGTGTTTGCGTGGGTGTGGTAGGTGAAGTGTGTGTTTAAGTCCCTGGTAGCACGTAGCAGCCGCCTGTGCATAAATAGTAGCATTTCAATGGTAGGTAAAGTGACGGTGATGTCATGGGTATTTTTCCAGTATGTGCTCTGTGTTTGTCTGTGTGGGTAGTCGTGTGTGTGTGTGTGTGTGTGTTTGTCCTGTATGAATCTGCACTGTCACTTTAGCACTTGTGTTTTTCCCTGTTTCTGTGCACCCTGGATTATTACCCAGTCTCAGCCTTTTTGTTTGGAACCTTTCTTATATTAACAAGCTTCAGGGATTAAATACATAGTTAACCTTTTTACACTGACAGAAAGGAGAGTGTCACTGATCCAGCTCTAACATTGGAATTGTGAACATGGCACACGTACCACAGAATTACACTAAAATCCACAAATTTTTTTGACATAGCAGATTATTTTGCTATATTCCATCTGCCAGCCAAATCAGTCAAAGCGTGTGGTTCAAACAAAGTGTTTGTTGACCGTTATATAGATTTATCTATGAAAATGAGTTTTTCTTTTCTGTTCTATCCTATTTTATGGTTTAAAAGTTCATAGTGTCATCTACACATGTGAGTGGAGGAGAGAGAGCAGGAGATTGACAGACAGATTGGTGTTGTGTTTGCCGCTTGTTTGTTGTGAAAGCTGACGATGAATTGGCGTAGCCATGGTCCAACCTGACCTACAGCCACAACCTATGGGTGGTGGTGAATTTGCATCCATAGATGCAAATGGAATCTGCTTGTTCAGAAGGATGGCTGGGCTCCCTCCTGGAAATCAGGAAGGTCAGAATCTCGGTCATCTTGAGTCGAGTTCGGCTGCTGCTCTTGGATATCAAAGAAAGTCAGCTGAGGAAGTTTGAGATTCTGATTAGCATGATTATGCCCCAGCAGGCTACCTTGTAGTTGAGGTGTCTCAAGCATGTCTAACTGGAAGGAGATCCTGTAGCATACCCACACTCACCCACTGGTGAGATAAAATTTCTTGGCCTGGCTTGAGAACTCCAAAGTATTCCCCCAGTAGAGCTGGAAAAAGAAGCTGAGAAGAGGGATCTCCCATATCCTGGGAAATGGGTGAATGACATGCACCAGCTCACATATCACTCATGAAAAACTATAAATTATGTTATAAATAAAGACCATTTTTACAACACATGCCTGACTTAAAGAAACAGTAACCACTTTTTATTATGAATGAGCACATTCAGTTCATAATTATGAATTTATTTACTTGTGTAACTATTGGGACACTTAATTGTGTTGATTACTCAAACTTTAATAACTCTTCCTGGCAAAGAAGTTACTATTTTACTCATGTTTCTGTAAAATGTCAGAAAGTCCCAATGCACTAAATACTGTCCTAAAATTCAACATAATAATGGCATGAAAAGTTTGCATTACAGCTTTTTATTTGGTCTTGTTGAGTTCCAGGAAGAATGATGTTAATGTGCGATTCTTTAAGCTGCCACTGTGGGTGCAGGCCTCCCTTGTTGTGCTGGCATAGCACCTCCAGTCAGCTGCCTGTAAAGCTGTCAATAGGGATCGCAGACCCAGGAGGTACACAGCACCGAGCCCTGTTAAAAAGCCGCAGATCACCCTGCTGGTTTTGTTCCTGAAAACCACAGTGACTACATATTTTAGAACGGCTTAGAAGATGATGGAATTAAAGCAGAGGGTGGAGGAAGAGGACTTAAGGATGACATCTTGCATGTAATGCTGCTAATCCCCTCATTTTATTTCCCAAAAAATCAGCAAAAAAAACTAGAGATCCCGTTAGTTGTTTACCACAGAGTGCTCGAGAGAAATTCCACAACATGAGGTCATTACCTTTGGTTTCTATCGTGCACTCTGGCAGGTCATATTTCTCTCAGCATATAATTGTGTCTGCCTGCAGCTAATTATTTGTGTAAACCTGAGCAGGCTACTGCTGGTGGGTTTTATAGGATATATTAGTTATTTTAAATGACGTTGAGCGCAGCAGGAAAACGGTAACGGGTAGTTAAAAAAAGGCTGACACTTTGCATGTGTGTTTGTGATGGTTTGGGGTATGTTTCAGGGCAATGCCACACAAGTATTGGGACTCACAAATGTAAGCTTTAAAAAATGGATGAAACAGACAGACTTACCTGGCTAATTCCAAATAATAGTAATAATAATAATAAAAGTTTATTCCAGTAGCTCATAACCTGGGCTCCAGGGCTTAGGGTGTTTTTAAATATTATTTTTAGGCATTTATAGTGGTGATGGAGATAAAAGAGAGGGCTATGTCGTGGAGCCAAGGACATTTACAGCGCACACATGACACTTTTACTGCATAATTTGGGGCTTTATTCCGGCCATTAATCCAATTTATTTCCAATTTTTTCAAAACTTTTCTACTCTTACCGAGCACATTCACCCGTTTACATACACATTCATATAGTGTATAGCTTCAGGGACAGTTTGGGGTTCGGTATTTTGGGGTCACTGGACTGGAGGAGCTGAGGATCGAACACCAACATCCAAATTAGCAGACCAATTAGCGGAAAGTAAAATGTCCTCTTCATATTTAAAGTACTTACATGCATCCACCTGACCCATATAGTCTTTCACTCCCTTGAACTAACTCTTGAACTAAGTCCATTTCTTCATCTTAAAACTAACATTTTTCTCTTTTATCGCATACCGTTCAAACCCTTTGTTCATATACTGTAAAAACAGCTGCTTTTAGCTCTATTTTTTGTCTAACTTTTGTCTGTTGCAAACTTTTACCCAGCTGTTTCTTTTCAGGGTGTTCAGTATTTTTATTTCAAGGACTTTTAAACTGTAGTTTGGACAATTTAAGAAAAGTTTGCCGCTTTCAGCTTATATACATATTGAAACATACTGAACCATGGTGGGAACAAGCTATTATAAAATCTTTACCTTCATCACTCAGTGTGGCCTAAATATAGAGGTTCCACTCTGCAAAGTGTTATGATTGTGCCCACCAAGAACTTATTTAACTTTGTATCTCTTTCAATTAAGATAACTTTTTTAATTTTTATACCATTAATCATTTTGTCATAGTTCCTTCTCCATATGGCCAATCCTCATTTTGAACAGAACCGTGTTTATATACTTAGCATGTAAAAGCAAGTACACATGTAAAAGATCAGTAGAAGGAGCCTGTGAGAAGCAGAGGGGTTGTTGCTTTTCACGTTGTGGTTTGGTACAGAACATTGGTGAAGTCAGATAGACAGTCTGCAGAGCCACGCGGCACAGCACCGCAGAGCAGCTTTACTCTGCCAGCCAGACTCGGCCTGTGGCTCAGTCCCGGCATCGGCCTCCAGCGGGACCGTCGATAGACTCGCGGCGGTTTCCTTTCATGTTGCTTTCACAGGCTTAGCTCCTACTTGACAGTAAGACATTAGCAGTCACAACCACAGCACCAGAACCTGGTATCTACACTCCTTTTACATTACCCAATGTCATTACACAGCTAGCTAAAAGGTTGGTCACATGGTGAGATTTCCATTACTTGTGAATTCTTTGCCAAGGTGATCGTACCAGGTGTTCACACACTGTAAACACACACATGGACAAGAAATCAGCGGGTAAGTACAGGAAGTACATTTCAAACATATTTAAATCAGTGTTTGCTGTTCAAATTTGATACATTATTTTAGCTGTTTCAGTTTCATATTAATGACCTATCAGATTCATTAGTTTATTACTTTTAGCTGCTCAGCTGATGACTTCTGTAATTCACAGAGATGTTGCTTACCTGTCTCTGACCCCAACGAGCCAATCAGGTGGCAGCGTAGATATATGCTCGCCAGCCACATTGTTAGGTACACCTGTTCAGCTGCTTGTTAGTGTGAATATCTAATCTACTGATCCCATGGCAGCAATTCAACACATTTATGCAAACAGACTTCACTGAGACAACGTGCTGAAGTTCAAACTGAACATCAGAATGTGTCGGAAAGAAGATTTAAGTGACTTTGAATGTGCCAAGGTTGTTTGTAGCAGAGAATATTTCAGGAACTGTTGATCTACTGGGATTTTCCTGCACAGCCTTCTCCAGGTTTACAGAAAATGGTCTGAGAAAGAAAATATCCAGTGAGCAGCAGTTCTCTGGGCAAAAGCCCCTTGTTGATGCCCAGTGTTGGGCAAGTTACTTTGAAAAAGTAATTAGTTATAGTTACTAGTTACTTCTTCAAAAAAGTAACTGAGTTAGTAACTGAGTTACAATATTCTAAAAGTAATTAATTACTTGAAAAGTAACTATTGCATTACTTTAATAAAACGTTTAACCCTCTGGGGTCCAGGGTGTAATTGGCCATTTTTAACTACTTTTGATTTTCCCTCCACATTTCACCTTTAAAAACAATTTGTTTGGTATCATCCTTTTCAGCACAACCTCACGTGTCTGAATTTACAGTCATGTTTTCATTTTGACATACTGTATTAACACAATTGATCTAAAATCAGACAAAAAACATAAAATCAGAGTAGAAAAAGTTATATTTTTTACTGTAACAACCACAAACATGTTTATTGAATCATATTTCATAACTTTAAATGCAAATATAAATTGTCAATTTTAAAATCCTATACACAAGTTTTGCAAACAACAAATTTATTTGCATCCATTTACCTTTTACCTTGATTTTTTAAATAACCATTTCAAAGTATTTACACAACAATCAGCTGTTCTGCATTTAATAAGATGCCACACAAATTATTTGTGCCACTCCAAAAAAATAATGTCTGTCCACTATAAAGGAGAACATCACAGCCTGATACCTGCAGGTCTGACAACAGCAGGTGTATCACTCCTGTTTCTACCTGGAGACAGCAGTCGCCTCATTGTTCTGACACACAACACAAAACTATCCACAACACTACACACTAACTACACAAGACAACACATTAACTACACACTCCAAACACGCTAAACGTCACAAATCTCTCACATCTCAAAACTCGCGCTCTCTCTTTTTCTGCTGTCTCTCTCTCTTTCTCTCTCCGTCACTCCTAAAACTTCCCCTGTTTTTTTTTGTTTGTTTGTTTTTTTGCTCATAAGCAGAGAGTGCTTGCTGCGCTGTTCTTAGACAGTAAACGTGACGAAACTATTGAGGAAAAAACGCCGCGTATATATTGTTTATCATGACTCTGGTTTTACGTGGCCCATCAACACAATTTAAAACTGGTATATATCACCTTGTTGCTTTGTCTTTAAGTGGTCATGTGATTGACTTACCACGACTACTTTATTCTTCCTCAGTCAAACAGCAGCACTCATGCGATTGTTTTGCCCCCTTAGCTCCAGGTGTTGTGCTAGACAGTGATCGTGATTGCCGTCCGCGGGAGCGCGCAGCTGCTTAAAGCTGTAGCGTCCAGATTACTTACAGCTACTTCCGTGCAACTGATATTAGATGCGGTAAGCTGAACACAGCTTCAACCGTCTGTTTGTTGAAAAATAGTAACGGACCGCGTTTCCTTGTTAGTAACTGTAACGGCGTTGTAACGATAGGAATAGTAATTAGTTAGATTACTCGTTACTGAAAAAAGTAACGACGTTAGTAACGCCGTTACTTGTAACGCCGTTATTCCCATCACTGTTGATGCCAGAGTGTTTCCAGCTGACAGAAACAGAAGACCACACCAGGTGTCACTCCCGTGAGCTAAAAAAAGGAAACAGGCTCATCAAAATTTGGTCTGATGAGTCTCAACTTTTCAAAAAGGACAGAATTTGTAATAAAGAAAATAAGAGCATGAGTCCATTCAGCCTTGTTATCAGGGGTTCGGGTTGATGGTGGTAGTGTAATGGTGTGGGGGATGTTTTCTTGGCACACTTTCGGATTCTTAACTGACAGCCTCCCTCATTATTGTTGCTGGACATGTCCATCCCTTTAAGACCATAATGCATCTATTTCCTGATGGCTGCTTACAGCATGACAACACACCATGTCCAAAATCTTAAATCATCTCAAGCAATGCGTTCACCGTATTCAAATCTCTTTCACAGTCATAATATCTCAGTCCAGTAGATCACTGTGTGATGCTGTCATGTCAGTGCGGACCATAATTCCCGAGTAATGTTTCCAGCACCTTGTGTTGAGTGTTTGAGCTTTTCTATTCTGTTCTAGTTGCCCACTATATTAGAGATCTCCAGTTAAATGATAAGTGACTGTAGGGTTATTCGTCTGTGTTTCTTCCCTTAGTATCTTTCATGTTTTTTTTAAAAATTATAATTATGTATTTATTTTATTTTATTTTCGTTTGTTACAGACGGGACAGACATGACTGGGGGATAGGACAGGGAGAAAGAAGAGATGGTGGGAAAGGGGGGAAGAGAAAAAAAGAAAAACAAACAAAACACCTGGATCACCTGTATGGAGATAAAAAAAAAACAGAAGAGAAAACAAACAAAAAGAGCAACATAATAAATACAACACCATCACAATAAACTAGCTAACAGTAGGTAACAGTAGATACTAAATATTAAATGTTATTGTGCAGCACGCAAGATCGACAGTGCACAATGTGCTTTGAGGTAGCAGCCAAGAAAGATGTAGTTTGTGTCTGTGAACACCCGTGTGTACACCTGTGTGGATCAGCACGTTTGTATTCAAAAGGTTTCTCCATGTAACGATCTGGAGAAACCTCCATACCTGGTATGAAAAAGATCCAGGCCCCAGACATCCAGAGGCCCCAGAGTACGATGACCCAAGGAGGACCACCAGGGGGGCAACCGTGCCACCCTCCTGGGAAGAGCTGAGGAGAGCCCCAAACGAGAGGTCACCCAGCAGCCATGGAGCAGAGGCCAGAGGGGGTTGCAGTGACATGCCCGCGGGCTCTGCCAGCAGCCAGCTGTGCCAGAGAGGACGGGCCTCAGGCCCAGAGGCCAGAGGCCTGAGGGCACTCCACTCCCCGGAAGGGGCCCAGCCGGGCCACAGGCGCCAGGCCCCGCCAATCGGCCACCAGGAGTGAGTCGGTACATACATGAGCGCCCAGCCCCAGCCCCAGACACCAAGAACCACCAACACACCAACGTCTGAGGGCATCAGCCACTGGCAGGGAGTGTGGTGAGGGGAGATAGGCCTCCATACCTCGGAGAGCCTGAGATGTTCCCAGAGAGGTGGAGTCTAAGACCCAAGCTGACATATAGACACAGACGAACAGGTGCACGCAGGCACAAACGTGCATTCCCACCCCCATATACACAAACAAATACTCGGCACTCACCCGACGTGGAGACAGACACAAATAGACACTATACACACATTCACACTCCCCAAACATACTCTATATCCCAGGTCCGGGTACCCCCGCCCCCAGAGGGGCAAACTGTACCCGGACCCAGGAGATGTAACCCTTCTCTCTGGGGTGGAGGAAAGCAGACCGCCTTCTTATCTGCAGTAGCAGGGAGGCCCCGCATCCCAGACCCCAATCTGACGGCCAGCACCTCCTCCCAGCCCCGACGGTTAACAGAACGGGGGTGAGTGAAGACCCCAAACCTCCCTCCGCCCTCTCATATGTAGTGTTGCTGCCTGCTGTTCTAAAGCGCAATGCACTTTAGTATCTTTCATGTTAAGTGTGACATGTCACGTCTTCCTGCTTGTTTACCTTCGGTCTCCACAGCCCGTCACATCTGTCATTCAGGTGTTACTCCCTTCCTGCGCCAAGTTTCTGTGCCTTACTTCTTGTTTCTAAGCGTATCAGGATCTGCGTCCCTGCAGATTTGAGGTGATTGTTGTTGTGATTTGGCATTTTATAAATAAAATTTTATTAAATGTATTTCATATCTGCTTTTATTGTAGTGAACATGTAGGTACTATGCTGGGTTTTTTTTTTTTATCTCTTTCTATTCATTTTAATTTAATTCAGTTCAATTTTATTCATACAGCACCAAATCACAACAACAGTCGCCTCAAGGCGCTTTATATTGTAAAGTAGACCCTACAATAATACATACCGAAAAAAAACCCAACAATCATATGACCCCCTATGAGCAAGCACTTTGGCGATTCTACTTTTAAATACTCTAGGAACAACAAGTAAGCCTGCAGTGCGAGAGCGAAGTGCTCATTCTTAATCTTTCTATGGGTTACCATGTGCATAATTTCAGTTAGATTTGTTTTTGTTAGAGTGCTCTGGTGGGACGTGCCCCCTGAACTGAACCCTTAAACTCTGCATGTGTAAAAAAAGCTTTTAAAAGCTTGCTTTGGGGCAAAGTCTCCAAACTTCTAAATCTCTCTTTAAAATCCATTTTGACAGCTGATTCTATAGATACAGTCTGTATAACTTGGTGACCATTAAACTAAAAGCTGACTCTCTTCCCATTCATTTACGTTGGATGGAGTGCAGTCTTGACAAAATAACTGTCAAAACGCCAAAATGCCTGCCAGGTGGCAAATCTTTGCCATTCCCCCTAAAACCCAGTTTGCATTGGCACTTGCAATTGTCTATTCATTAACTAACTTTTTAGTTGCTTATTTTTTTGGACTTGCTCTGAATAACACTGTTCAGATTTTACAGCTGACTTAGTATATGTTTATATTTTCCAATCAATATAATATCTAGTTTTTCAAATGGGTGGAGCTGCACACATTGGTGTTTGAATGGTAGTCACACTACAGTAGTTTTCCAGTTAAAACACTCTCAGATTGCCAGATTGGCTTGGTTTCACCCTTCAGCTCTTGTGTTTCCTGTGGCCTGATTTTAAATATGCCATCTTCATGTATTCCACGTGACTGCTTGTAGGTAGCCTGGTGTTATTATGTGTTTACTGGCGAATCCTCTCATGGCCGTAGGTGGGTAATTTGAGTGCAGTGTGCATGCAGGTGAATATGAACACAAAGCCTCACGTAAACTACTTGAATTCATTACGCCACTAACTGTGCAAGAGGCAAGCTGTTCCTTGGCAGCGAGCCATCCCAGTTTAAAAGGCAGCGAGATGGAAGTGAAGATGGATGGAGGGAAGCTTGCAGCCAAGTCTGCACCGCCTGCAGGAGAGATAATCAGAGCTCCTGCTCCTCTCCTAACGAGTACTTTCTGTTTTTACTGTGTGTGGGTAGTGCTGGGCCAACGTTAACAGCCTCAAACACCTCATCAGAGGCTGGAAGTAAGAGTCAGATAAGGCAACAAACAGAGTCTGAGTGAGTGTGTGCGTATCAAACATTTGTTAAAAGGAAAAATCAAGAGTGTCAACTGTGTGTGACAGTTTAGCCTGAGAACCAAGACGAATCTGCGAGCTCATGTTTCATTTGTTCTGGCAGAGTGCATCTGAAATGTGCTGCAACAGATTTCAACCCAGTGCTACCTGTTTAGGGCCAATCAGTCATGTGTCTGGCATGTGGCAGGTTTGATCCAATGACTAGAGAGAAGTGTTATCATCAAAGTTCTTATTTGGAACACACTTGAAAAAAAAAAAGCTTTTGTATCAGTATTAACATTTGCACTTTAACACTCACTGACACCCAGTTTCAAATTATGCAATCTCTTAGTTTTTTGTCATTCAGTGCTGCATCACTTGGTTGTGCACATGTGGCAACCTCGGGAGCTAAACCATGAAACCAACGTATAGCTAGCAGAAACAGTATGTAAGTCAGTCCTGATAGCCTCCCATGTTAAAATATCCAGATTTACAGCTTTAAAAATCATACTTAGAGCCTGGTACAAAATGCAGTTTTGTGGCCCTGAAAGGTCAAATGCACTGCAATTACATTTTATTTATATATCACAAATTATAATAGTCACCTCAAGAAGCTTTATATTGTAGGGTAAAAACTTGTCAATAACACAGAGAAGACCCCAACAATCAGACGACCCCTTATGAACAACACTTGGTGACAGTGGGAAGGAAAAACTCCCTTTTAACAAGAAGAACCTGACGACAAAACCAGGCTCAGGGAGGGGTGGCCCTCTGTCATGACCGGTTGGGGGTGAGGGGAGGGAGACAAGACAAAAAACACACTATTGCAGCATACCTCAGGGAGGATTCAGCGCCACCTGATCCAGCCCTAACTATACGCCTTACGAAAAAGTACTAAAAGCACAAAGAAGTTGGAGACAAAAAATTGATTAAAAAAAAAAAACATTATCTGCATCTTCTGGTTTCTATACTTCTGCAGCTCTTCAGTCACATTTGCCTCAGAAACTCTTTTGTTGTGTTTTGTATGTTTTTGACTGCTGAGGGCCACCGTAGTTTTGGCCTCTGTGCATAACTTCCATGACATAGCAATTAAGTGAGTGGGTCTGGATATTTTGATTGACACATCTGCTGGGTGTCTTCCACTACTCGAGTCATTAAACTGGATGTCTTTATTGCATTTATGCTGCCGGTGCTTTCTTGAGCACTTTTGGGTGAGCTAATATTGTGGCTTGTTGTATAGTGCAGGCCATCCAGGAAGTTTGTGCTTCAGTTTTGGTGAAATCCTAGTGTTTTATTAATCCGTTCCTTAGCACTTATTAGCCCATATGTGTGTGTGTGCACTGCACCTGCACGCTTTGAATGCATTTTGTCAATCAAGCCAGATATTGTTAGCTGATAAATTAGCGCCCCACCCCCCATCCACTGAAGCTTCAAAATACTGCTTTTATCTCTTATCCTGCCTCTTGTCTGTGCTTACTATTATCATCCCATGCTAATCCGAAATGAAATTAGTGCTTTCAGACTAATTCAACAGTTTATACAGTGAGGGGAAAAAAAGTGAATTGTAAACAAGCTCATTCATTCTCTTTATATTCTTGCACTTAAATGTGGCCAAAAGCTCACATGCACACACATACAAACACACACACACACACACACACACGTGCAGCGGTAGAGCAATAACACTGTCAACATCGGCAGTGAGAAGGGCAGGATCGCAGCCCTGCCACTGTCTGTCTGCCACCTTGTCATATAAATCTGCAACACAACTCCCTGGCACACGCCGGGGTGTGGATGGATGAACCCTCAGTGTGTGCACAGATGGTGGGTGAGCATGTGCATGCAAAAACCTGTTCATAATCGAGACCATATAAAACCGTGTCTGTCAAGAACATGTAATTGATTGTGTGTGTGTGTGTGTGTGTGTGTGTGTGTGTGTGTGCCGACAGTGACAGTATTATTGGACTGTTCGGGATGCAGAGGGATGTTGAAGCTGTAGGCAATGAAAGATGAGGGGTAATCTTAAGTGAAAGGTCTTTGCTCTGCTCATGTAGCAGCATGTCTATGAACACACTTAAATGTGTGTGTGTGTGCGTGTGTGTGTGTGTGTGTGTCAGATCATATGAACTTCTGCTTAGTCAGATTCTTTTTTTTTTTTAGTCAGCGGCAATGTGACATGAAATGAATCAGTCTGTTAGACATTTTGTCTGACTGATTGCAGTCCGTTGGACAGTGAATGTTTGGCAACAGGTTGCCATCAAATGAGGGTCTCACATACTCAACATCTGTGCAACAAGCTTTTCGCCTTAACTACTTGCAGTTGGTTAATGAATGCAAAAACTTTTTTTAATGCAATCACCATTATAATTTCCTAGTTGCAAGCAGTTTGTGGTCCTAATTAAGGTCAACATTTTGGTGTGGTGTAGAAATGTCTTCATGAGCTGTTTCTATGTGCTTCTGGTAATGAATGATTCTACTTTGGACACTAATGGTGAACAGTGAACAGAAATATGAAAAAAGTCCAATATTCAAGACCTGAAAAAGTTTTGGTTAGAAAGCGAACTTATAGGTTTTTTACTAGAGGGTAGCTGTAGGACTGAATTTAGGCAAATGGGACAGATGCATTATTGTGCAGCTTTAAAGTCCTGTTGCCAGTTCTGTTGCTTTTACTCACTGAAGAGCTGATTAAAGCTTTTAACATTATTAAAATCCATCTTGGGTTTCAAAGAACAGAAAAGTAGTAAACGGTGTCATAATCAATTAATGTAATGACAATCACCGTTTCCATTCAAGCACACTAAAACAAGTAGAAAACAACTGTTATAAAGTGATTAGTTTACACTGACCTTGATGTTACAAGTTGTAAAATGTGTATGCCTGCGTGTGTGTGTGTGTGTGTGTGTGTGTGTGTGTGTGTGTGTGCGCACTCGCCTTCATTTTCTGCTGCTGCTGCCTCGCGTCCTGGCGAGGTGGAGCTGCTGCCGGGCACCTTGACTGAATCATGTTCATTACCTCTGCTACTGGAGCCCTAATGTGGCTTTATGGGGAGCGTGCAGCGTCCCACAGGACAAATTAGGCCGCAGATCGCTACATTTGAGGAATAAAAGTGGCCATTCAAAAAGCAGATTGTTCCAATTTTGTCATTAGTTTTACTGCTGGGCTGACAGACGATAGATGTCTGAGGTGGCTATATGATATTTGTTTGAAAGGTTTTGTTCTTAAAAGCTACAAGGCCAAAGTGGGAAGTAAAATAAAAATAATAATCATAAATGTTTTGATCTTGCAATTATCCTTCTTATTTTTGCTGTAATATTTATGTGCTCATCTTGTATTGTACAAGATATAGAAGATAACCAAAGCCAGAAATGAAAAAATTAAGTGCACGACCCATATATGTATGTATATATATATATATATATATATATATATATATATATATATATATATATATATATATATATATATTTAAACAGTAGTTGCTACTACAGATACACATTATCTCAGGATTAGATTCAACTCTTATGAAAATACACAGCAAGAAGGAGCAGCAGGCCTCCACCAATGAACACTAATTATCTGTGTCATTCCTGTGTCGTTGTGTGTGCAGTTTGCAACCCTTGTGAAAATGTTATGTTAGCGAGGCAAAGGATTAGGTGTCAGCATGGGGGTCTATAACTAGCGGGGGGCATGAGGGGCTGCTGAGCATGGCTAAAGCATGTACTGAATGAATCCTAAGTAAGTGTGTTGGCTTGAATTTATATAGCAAGAATCTGTGTTCTGTGTACATCGTACACTGGCTTTATTTGTACGTACTAAAAGCTATTGTAGCAGTTTCTCTGTTTTGGGGTGGAACAAACAGATATAATTATGTGACAAAAAATTGAGGGTTTGCAATTTTATGTTTTTCACACTTTTGTTGGTCATGTAGTGTAGTAGTATCAGTAGTTTAAGTATAGTATAAATGCATTGTTCAGGTAAACAAGCTATGTCACGTTGTACAAATGTGAAAACATAAGTTGCTTAATTTAGACAGGTCTTCAAGGCAGACTTGTTTAATGGAAAATAATGTATCACAATATTAATATTTGCAGTTCAGAACATTTTTTTAAATTCAATATAAATTTGTTTTAATAAAAAATCAAGGTATGGTCTGTTTTTGGCTTATTTGGTTAATTAAAAGGACTTATTATATTTTTCCTTCTTGTTTATCATACATATATTGGTTTACTATATACAATAGTTGATGTTCATATTAAATTTTGACAAGTTTCAAGTTAAGAGCTCAGCTCAGGCTTCAGACTGTCCTGACAGCTTAGACTGTACTTGGCTCTGTATGAGGTTGTATCTGAGAGTCGATGTCCTTAATATGATCGTCTCAGGCTCACAGTGAGGGAAATGAGTCCAGAAACTCCACCCACCTGCTGTTAAATCCTCCTGTTTACAAAGTGCTGCAAGTTAGAAAAAAGCTGGCTTACAGGGATGGGGAAGTAGCTAAAATTGTTTGTTTGTCTCTGGGTAACATCAGTTGCAAAAGGACCTCTGTGACTGGGTATGACGCAGTGACTGCCAGCAACCCTACTGAATCTCCTGGGCGATACACATTTTTCCCCTCACATCAACGGTTGCCGAGCGGTTTCTAGGCCAGCATGACTGAGTCTTAACACAGAGGATGAACTAAGCAGCATAGAAGTAATGATTACTTAGAACTGTAATGCCAAGTTACTCTAGTAGAAATCAAGAATAAAAATATGATCTTGGAAATGAGTATACCAGTAAAATCAAAGCCTTATAGGAATAGATTATGAATGCAAGGTTAATGTCATAAAGCTGGTCTCCTCATGGATTTGATTTAAATGATTTTGCAATCTCCAAACCTGCCTAACACAACCAGATACAATACATGGAGTCAAAGGACAGATACTTTTTACTGGTATTACTTTGTTACTTTGTTGGAACCTTGGTCTCAGTCATACTCAGGTCATCTGCAATGATACTCTGGCCAGGTTTCGTAGCCGCTCTGTCGTAGTCCACATGGTGGAGATGTGCTGTCAGAAATCTCTCTGCACGACTCTCTGACTGCCTAAAACCCTGGAGGAAAAGCTGTGCTAACCAGCCAGACTATCAGACTCCAAGAGCACTGAGACCCCCAACCCTCATCATTTCCCTCCTTCCACATGAGTCAAAGGGCCCTTCTTTTACATGCCAGCTGACTGCAGGAGGAAGGAGAGGACAGCAAGGGGAAGAGAGCGTAGCCTGTGGAGGGCAGAGGTCTGGCTAAAACCCACGCTGAGTTTTAAGCATCTAACCTCTGATTACACCAGTGTGTATATTCTCTAAAAGACCATTCAACAAATGTGCAATACATATAATACTGCTATAATACAAATTATATAAGTCTACTGCTTCACAATAGCAAGCTGCAGCTGTTATGGCGCATGGACATCAGAGCTACCGGTGTTGCTCTGATATCTATAACCCAACCTGCGTTATGATCTGCTGGAGAAGCTGCAGAAACTCTGCGTGAGGAAGAAGAAGTAGCGCTAGAATAAAAGCAAACCCCAGCTGGTCGGCTCTTCCATCCTTCCTGCTCAATGGTTGCTTGAAAAAGGTCCAGCTGTAATCATAGTGTTTACTTTTTCATTCATTAACTGCATGTCCTCAAACATGATTGGCAATCGGTGTGAATCGTAGATAGATCGTGGGAGTGCTACTTCTGCTCCTTCACATGTTAGACTGAGTTAAGACTGGATGCGTCACTGATTCACTGCCTTATCTTGAGTTACAAAGTGGTAGCTGCTTGCATGCAAATTTCAGCAGACATTCGTCCAGACTCTGTTGCCACTTTTCTGTCAGCTCTCTCCACTATCCTTTCTAATAAAGGCAAAATCCCTAAAATAAATCTTTAAAAGAGATGTAGGGAAACAGGTCATGATCTGAAGGATATCGCATTACCTGTCAAAACATGGTGCAGGCAATGTTATGGCACGGGCTACCTGCAGAACCGACGATGTGATTGCAAAGAGAAGTGGCAGGATGAATACTAAGCATACAGAGCTGTGCTTTCTGCTCCAATTCTGTAAAACAGAGCAGACAGCACTTCACAGTGTAAACTGATAATGACCTAAAATAATAAGAGTTTCTCAAGTCAAAGAAATGGGATAATCTTCAATGGACAATTTAGTTATCTGATCTCAAACTAATAGATCAAACTTTCCAGTTACTGAAGACAAAACTGAAGTCAGAGAATCCCGCAAACAAACAACAACTGAAGGTGGCTGCAATAAAGACTGCTCAGTAAATGCCTAACATCTCACTGACAGTCATTGACTGCAAATGGTGTTCATCCAAGTATTAAATACACCGTTATACTGTAAATTATGTTGGTTTGTTTGGTTAATTTTGAGCCTCTGAAAATATGGGGATAAAAACGAAATTCAGAAAAAAGTTTTGTTCTGAAGCCTCTGAATACAAAAATTTTACACTTCATTCATATGTTGATTTTTTACTTTAAATCCCACTGTGGTGGTACGCGGAGGCTGTCTTTGCCTTTTTCTGTTAAACACAAAAACAGCCATGAATGTTTTAATCTTTGTGTTTAGCTTCACAAATCTAAGCAAATTTGAAGCTAACTCAGCACTCCTCACAGTGACAAATGACTTTCCTTAACCTGTTGATTTTTGTGTGATTACTCAATATTTCAAACGTAGTAAATCCAAACTGGTTCTTTTTGCGGATAATGGCTTCATCATTTGATGGCTTCCAGCTCACACTGGAGTACTTTGCAGCTGAGTGTGAAGCAGTGGGAAATTAGCAGCTCCAAGTCTGAGGCCATGGTTCTGAGCCAGAAAAGAGTTGAGTGTCCACTCCAGGTCAGGGACGAGTTGGTGCCCCAAGTGGAGGTTTAAGTATCTTAGGGTCTTGATAATGAGCACGGTGAGAGGGGAGCGAGAGACTGACAGATGGACTGGAGTCACGTCTGCAATGATGCGGATGCCGAATCAGCGCATCGGGGTGAAGAGAGAGCTGAGCATGAAAGTCGATTCACCAGTCGATCTACGTCCCTACCCTCAACTAGTAGGGTAGTGACTGAAAGGCTGAGATTGCGGATACAAGCAGCATGTCCTACCGGAGGAAGCCCAGAAGTACAAACAGCACATGGTATAGAGATTATATCTCTTAGCTGGCCTGGGAACACCTCTGTGTTTCCCTGGATGAGCTGAAGTAGGAGGCTGGGGGACAACTGATGGTATTATAGCAGATTTCCTTCTGAATAAAAAAAATGAAATTCTTACAAGCAATTACTGACACCAAAATGAATACAAGCTTCACAGGCAGAAGGGTATATTCCACAAAAAA
The DNA here is from genome assembly GCF_036321145.2 of Pelmatolapia mariae. Taxonomy (NCBI): domain Eukaryota; kingdom Metazoa; phylum Chordata; class Actinopteri; order Cichliformes; family Cichlidae; genus Pelmatolapia; species Pelmatolapia mariae. The sequence continues at coordinate 18,983 of NW_027052023.1, forward strand.
TATGTTAATTTAATCAGTTAAATGAGGTGAATTATTTCAGCAAGTAAAGCTGCTGCACTGGAATATTTCTAACCACCAATTTCAGCAACAGACCTAAGTAAGACACACACACACACACACACACATACCAGTCCTCCATTTCTCCAAATCACATAACACCTGAACCTCACACACAAACAAACACGGGTGTCCAAAGTGTTAAAGACGAGACCCACCTGCTAATCGCTCAGACAATCTGGCTACTGTAACCGACTTGATATGCAGGGATAACACACACACACACTCTCACACACACACACACATAATTAATGAACACATGTATTACTAGTGCACACACTTGCCACGGGCGCTTCCACACACGCGGTTTACCCCAGTGTTTCATCCCTCATGGGGTGGAACATGTTCTTTCAGCACAGTGCACCCTCACAGTCCTCACTGAGCTAGCAGCGCTATTACTAATAAGGCAGAAAAATAAATATGGAAAGTCAAATTATACTCTGAGTCATATTGCATCGCGTGTTAAGTTGACACACAATAATAAGTCATTCACGTGTGCTACCGACGGTTTTGATTAATGAAACAGGATGAAAATACTTATTCAATTTAGGCTTTTGGATCCACTCTGAAGGTGACATACAATTTTTAAAAAAATAATATAAAATAAGTAAATCCGTGAAGAAAAAACATCTATTTTTGACGAAGAGGTATGTGGAGTCAGATGAGAGAGCGCTGTGTTTAGAGGAAGGGGATGTTGGAAGGTTGACGAGTGAAACACCAGAACAGGATGCATCGGGAATGTGTCAACGCTGAGCCTGATGGAATAGCTGGCACCCATGCGGTGCCACAGGGCATACACACAGATACAAACACACGCACACAGATTTTGCTGCTAGACGGGCAGGCGTCCATCACTCGCATCGCTCCTCTCTTACCTCTCCTAACGCTGGCAAATTAGCAGGAATTTGTTGGGGAGGGCTGATTGTTTTCTCTTTAAACGGGGCTTGTTTTCGCTGGGGAAGTCTCTCTCTTGCATGAATATTGTGTGAATTGAGGTGAATGGAGGCCTTCATGAGCTGCGAGGTGGCTGTGGTCTCTCCTGCCACGCTGCCAGCCACGCGTCCTCTACCACAACTCTCGTGCTGATTGGCCCACCTGGAGGTAGGACTGTGCTCGGGCTTCAGCAAGTTTCAAACTGCAGATGCTTACAGAACGACTTCATTCAAGTGAGTGCAAATAACTGGTTTACCAGTTATTACTGTGTGGATAATTAAATTAATCTTATTTATTTAATGAAATCACAGTTGCCTCAAGATGCTTTAAAATATAAGGTTATAATATAATAATACAGAGAAGACCCCAGCAATCAGTTGAGAAAGCACTTGGCAAAAGTGGGAAAGACAAACTCCTTTTATCAGGAAGAAATCTCAGACAGAACCAGGCTCAGGGAGGGGCGGCTTAGGAGAGGAAGACTGGTTCTTTTCCATGGCATGTCTTTTATCCTGAGTATAATAACAATTAATGATTAAACATGATTTTGTCAAAAGACACACAGAAAAAACTACAAATACCAAATAAGAAAGACAAAGTACAAGAGAAACCTGTTTGGAGTTGCAACTTTGTCAAACTTGGACCTCAGTTCCTGAAATTTAATTAACTTTAAGTAAGGGAAAGACCTTTTCGGGAGTATGTCTGTGTAGCTTTTCAGTCATCCAGGTCATGGTAGTCTAAAGTGCTTGAGTTGAAGGCAGTTGGACTTGTTTTGAGTCCTTGAAGATGTTTCACCTGTCATCCAAAAGGCTTCTTCAGTTCTAAAACCTGACGGGGAGTCCAAGGTATTTAACCTCTAGTGGCATTACCAACTCGGGGGTGGTCCTGACAACGCCAGAATATGTCAAAATATATTTGTGAGTCACCGGGACATGTCAGAACATATTTGTGAGTTGTGAGGGTCACATGGCTCAAGGTGTGAACAGCACTTAAATTGCCCGTGAAGGGATCTTAAGACTGCTTTAGGTGGCTGATACTTAATGTCATAGCTGAAGGGTTGATTCTGCCCAGAACGTCATTCAGATCTTGGTTCCATCAGTGGAAATTGTCATGAATTTGCAGGTACAGGAGCTTATTCCTTCAAATGGTTATTGACTGAAATGTTTCCATTGGCCAGCATTAAGTAAAATTTGGATGAATCCAGCCACTATGTCAAAAAGCACCTAGATCCAGTTTGCTATGATTCACTCAGCTGGACAATGGATGTATTAACAGAGCCAAATCTGGCATGGTGAGTCAGCCCTGCTCCCTATTCGTCCCAACAATTTGTCCTTCCAACTGCAAGAGGAAAAACATAATGTACCAGAATGTAATGTAATTAAAACATTGGTCTATATGGGTGACATCAAGTCAACTTAAAGTCTAAAAAATGAGCTCCTGATTATTAATAAAGAGTTGGTACCACTTCTGTTTATGCCCACAATGGCTACAAATGAGCCACTGTGCCTTTGAGGTGCACGGGAGATTCTGTACCTTGTCCTTCGGTCTTTATTTTTTATTCCCTAATTTAACTGAATTTTAATTGATGCATGCTGTAAGCTACATGATACTGGACTCTATATCCAGTGTAAATATTTCACATACACTAAAGTGGCTTTAACAGTTAGGTTGATAACGTAACCCTAACAAAGAAAAACTGCAAGAGGTACATTCAGGCATTAAAGTGGGCCGAAATGATCCAGAAAAGCATTTCACTGCCTTCAGCTAATGATTAATTAAATCTTGCAGGCAGTTTATTATAAGATCATTTTTCATTGGCTGCAGGCTGGCATCTTTCCAGCTGATGCTGGTGAGGCGGCACGTGGTTTTTCCTTCACACATGCGTTCTTCCTTCTTATTACTTTCCCGCATTTGTGATGCAAACGTCAATAAAGTTGTGTTTGGTGTTTCAGCATCTAGCAACACAACAGAAGAGGTGGAGACGTAAGCAGAACACCTTTGGCAGGTAATTTCAAATGCAGTGTTTGAAACGCTTCAACAAAAATCAACAAAAACAGTTAAAAAACTGCAGTTTGGCATTGAGTTTACTAGATAAATGCAGAGCTTCTGTATTTTCTAGGGACAAAAAAGTTAACGTGTGATAGTAAGAGAAAAATGAAAGATTGTTTTCAAAGGTAAGGCTGCTTAGAAAATAATCTTTCATTTTGTAAACTAGAAATTTTAATCTTACATCTAGGGTCATAATTGAAGTTAGATTTTTTTTCTTTTCAATCATAGTGTATCTATACATGTGTGTGTGTGGCTCAGGTTGTCAGTTAACGTGTACACTAAAAAAATGTTAGCTCATTTAATAACATGCATATTTTCATTGTAATTTTGTTGCATAAATACAACAAATTAGGTCAATTTACTGCAATCTGGTTAAATGAAATTTACTTAATTTGGTAGACAGTCGTGGGGCAGTGCGGTGGCACGATACGATGCACGGTTAAACACTGTTGCCTCACAGCAAGAAGGTCCTGAGTTCAATTCCACCATCAGGCAGGGTTTTTCTGTGTGGAGTTTGCATGTGGGCTTCCTCCCACAGTCCAAAGACACGCAGTTAGTGGGCAAAGGTTATTGGAAACTCTAAATTCCCCATAGAGAGTGCAAATGGTTGTCTGTGTGTCAGACTGGTGACCTGTCCACGGTGTACCCTGCCTCTAACCGTAAGACAGTAAACATTCCTCTCGCTGGCCTGGGAATGCCTTGGTGTTCCCCAGACAAGAGGAGAGGGAGGTCTGGGCTTCTCTGTTTAGGGTGCTGCCCCTGCGACCTGGCCCCGGATAAACGGAAGACGATGGATGGTAGACATTCAGTTTATAGCAAGCACACTTTCTTAAAGGTTATGTAATTGTATAAATGAACCTTTTGATTTTATATATTTTAGTTGCATTTTACTCAAATAATTGGTGGTGAAAAATAATTTTTAGTGCATACTGGAAACTACAGATATGTTAGGTTAGACTGCTGTGTCATGGTGCAGTTTACAATGATGGATGCTGGATTGATGCAGGGCAGACTGTGGTATCCATGGTCACTGCCAGTTAGATACTGAATAGAAATTTCTGGAAGAATTTTGCAACAGCAAAGATAGTGGTCGAAGTGTAACTTCCAACTTTTTATAATAGCATCAAGTCACAGTCACCTCAAAGTGGTTTATATTGTAAACCAAAGACCTTAAAATAATACAGAGAAGACCTCAACAATCAGACAACCCAATATGAGCAAGCACTTGACGACAGTGTGAAGGAAAAACTCCCTTTTAAAACAGGCAGAAACCTCCGGCAGGCTCAGGGAGGGTTGGCTGTCTGTCGTGGCCGGTTGAGGGTGATGCCTCATGTAACATCTGATCATGTACTGTGAATACAGTTGACTGAATCTTAAAGTGTAGTAAACTTTGGTGGAGAAGCGGCATTGTTCAGTTGACCACAGCCTGGACACAAAGAAAGCAAATCTGCTGGAGCTCACAATAGAAGTTATTACATGACTCATTTCTAAGCAAGTCATGTCCACACTGCACCTCTGCACCGGAACTTTGGGTTCGCCCACCTCATTCCCATTGAAGCACCAACGTTCTTACAGTAACATCTGTCTAAAGAATGTTTCTTTCTATCAAACTACAAAATTTAACCCATATATTAATAGGGATTATTTATAGTTGCTTCCAGTAAAAAAAGTTGGTTAATAAAAAAGAGCTATTTCTTAAAAACACAACCAAACACATGCAGTGCACATGACATACTACTTATCCACAAAGCCTTTAGGTTTTTGCACTGATATAAAGTCACAAGTAAGACATATTTCTAGGCTTGGAGGACAAATTAATATTTAAAAATAAACAGACACATCTTGACCCTCTTCAGGCCTCTGTGTCAGTCACTCAGCTTGTTTCGCACCGATCGACTCCTGCTCTCTTCTCAAAAATAAAATGCTTCATTTAACTTTCCTTCCCACTCACACAATTACATGCATTCACACCTGTGATCTGTCCAGTATCCACCCTTTTCTAATACTAGACACTGAGCAGTAATGTCAGGTTGAGTGCCTTGCTTAAGGGCTGCCCTTTCCCTTATTAAACACATATAAACATATACAGTCCATGACTTGATTTTTGCAGCTCTTTTTGCCGTCTAATAGAAATGTCAGAACTGGATTGCTGAATGTTAATCGTATTGACATCTCAGCTAAATCTCAGTTTTTAATGCTGGCGCTAGTTTTCCAGAAAGACCTGCATGCTTGCTGTCATTTTCCCCGTAGTGATCATCCCTTGTGACAGGTGTGTTTACATGTATTCTCCAAGGCAGCTAATGAGAAAAGACTTGGTGGAACATGGCGCTTTGAGAGATTTATGGGTATTTTCCTTCTTACGTGCAGCATACGGACCAGAGGCCATGCAGTCAGCACAGTCTGAGCGTGAACTGCGTCTGCTCTGAGTCAAGCAGGTGGATGTTTATGTGTGTGGCCGCAGAGAACAGAGAGAGTGATATAAAGTCAAAAGAGGCAGGAAGATGATGTGTTTCTGGTGTTTCACTATTTATGTCTTGTGTCTTCAAGTGTGCTAGTGGTGTTTGTGGAGACCTCTAAATGTGAGTGTGAAGGCTGACCACAGATGAAGTGTCCTCTCTATACAACCATGCAGCTGAATCACAGCAGTTTCTGGCCTCATGCACACACACCCTGCCTTCTCTTCCAGTAACAAAAGTTAAAGAAACAAACATACCGGTTCTCAGTCATGCCGTGATGTCCCCATAGAACTAAGTGTGTGCATTTCTTTCACCCCGGCTTCTACTTCCAATTGCAACGTAATCATTTTGCCCTTAATAGAGCCAGCTAATTTTTTTACCACCTTGGTTAATTTTTACTCAGTTCTTTAACAGTAAATTGATGCCAAACTAATATTCAGCTTAGCTTTATTTAGGAAGTGCCATCTCTTCTCTCAAACAAAACATTATTTTGAGAAAAAGATCATCCCTCCAAAGGTTTAAACAGTGGCATCAATGCACAGAAGTGTTGGAAGCAACAAAATGCAAAATAATTACATGATTTCTGTTATCATCTTATGATGTACTTGGTAAATATTCTCACATCAGCAACCAGTCCTGTTTCTATCTCACATTCTTGCTTGAGTGTCAAGTGACTGCTCCTCTGCTAGCTAGGCTAGTTAACGTGGATTGTTATGACAATTTTATCTAGAACTGCTTTTTGTCCAACAGAATAATTTTATATTTAACCTTGCATCTTTACAAAAAAAAAAATAAAAATACAATATATTATATGCCAATATATTTTTTCATTCAGAAAAGGTTAATTTTGAGAAAAACTTACTTTAGCTAAGGCTAGTGTGCAAGCTAGCTTAACCTAGCGTGAGTGGAGGAATAGCGGCACTTTGGATTTTCTGTCTGTTTTAGTGTTATAGATTCAATAAAGGACTAGATGTTGCAATCCCTGACAATGCATTGCTTTAAATGGAGAAAATCCTGGGGTATGGCTGTTATGAGGAAAAGCAGCCCAGAAACTTTACCAGTGGCAAACATCGTTGCGTGCCTCAACTTCTGTTCTTTTACCCAAACTAATCTGCCATTTTCCCTTGGTTAGGTTTAGGGATTATAGATCTGATCTAAATTATCATATTAAAATTTGGGACACATCATCAGTAGTGGACCTTGGATTCATTGGGTGTTTTGGCCATTATCACCAGAGACCCTCATCCAAGGAGGCCCTGCCAGGGTTGATCAGACCCCGGAGTGTGTCACTGGTTTATGTTAAAATTGTTATTTCTCTTCTTCTTTCTGCTGTTTAGTTTTCTACAGTTTATTCTATCTATTCACTGCAACTGACAAATACTTACCTCTTTAACATTTGTGGAGCCTCATTTCTTCAAAGGGACAGAAAAGGTGACAGAGAGAAGTAAGACAAGTAAGTAAGATAAAATAGGAGAGAGCAGAGAGGAGAGCCGGAAGGGGGGCGCCCGATCTGGCTTCCCACACCTCCCCGTCGGATCAGGCTGTACGCTCTACCTCCCCACTGCCTCCCAGAAAAGGGAAGAAGAGCAGAGGGGAGAAGAGCGGAATATTTTTCTTTCCTATTCTTTCATTCCTCCTTTTAGTTTCACTACCATGAGGTTATTTATCACTGAACTCATACAGCATTCAAATACAGCTTTTAATATACATTTATATAGTTGCAGGTTTAAGCTGCTAATAATCTTGACATCTGGAAATATACAGTACTGTGTAAAAATCTCAAACCAGCAAGGCAAAAGCTGACTTTTTGCAATTTTGAAGACCTTGAAAGTCAAAATTTGGTATGCTTTCTTAAGTCTCTCAGGGAAGCTTTCTTGTAATTTCTTCACATAGGCAAGGAATAGCTACCCAAAGTTCTTGAAGAGCATTCAAAGCTCTTCTTTTGATGGCAACTGCGTTATTTTCCATTCTCTGATAAAACAATCCCACACTTCAACAACAATGTTGAGGTCTGGACCCTGTGGAGGCCAATCCATGACTGCTATTGTTCCATTGCGTATGTTTCTATCCAGGTATTGCTTTTACTGAACTGGCAGCGTGTTTGGAATCATTGTAACGCTGAAAAATGATGCTACTGCCAATCGCTTGTGATGGATCAAAATATGATGGTAGCTTCTGCCTTCATAATTTAATCTGTTTTGATTTAATTAATAAGATCCTGAACACCGCTGGCTGAAGTGCAGCCACGAACCATGACATGACAGTGTTGTATAGATGCTGCGGACACTTGCTTTCGTGCCTTTTTCCTGACCTCTTAAATTTAGACGATGACTTGAACCAAAACCTTCAAATTTGGATTAATCAGGTCACTGGACTTGTTGCCACTGATTGTCAGGCCAGCTCTTGTGTAATTTGGCATACCTCAGCTCTTTCTCCTGTTTTCCCTTCTTTAAGAATGAGTGTTTTTAATGAGGCTTCAGTGAACAGTAGATGGATCAGCTGAATAGCCAGATTCATCTCTCAGTTGCTGTGTCAGGTCTTTGCTGAAGCTTTACATATTTCTAAAGGACATGACTTTCAGATCGTTCATCTACTGTGGATATTTTTGTGTGTGTGTGTTATGTTTGGCATTTTTAGAGCAATGGGAGCAAATATGTTTTTGCAATGGGCTGCTGGTAGCAAAGGGCCTAAAGATACAATGTAAATGTAGTTCTTAGCTAAGTTGTGCAGAGACAACACTGCTCCACGCCCTTTTTATGCTTGAAATTATCCATAGGTTGATGTTAAGTGGCTGAACAATCAAACAATCTCAATTCTTCTGACAATTTTTAGGTACAAGAACTGTACTGAATGAACTAGAAGTCAAATAAAAACTTTCAATAACCTTCACAAGCCTGGAGAACTCTTGCTCAAGAAGGTCTGGCTCCTTGGAAGCATGAAAAATGAGGGCTATTTAAACAGCGTTTTGCACAGTACTGTTTAATAGAAAGAAGATCCAGGGAGCATCCAAGCGATAATGCAAAGCCAAAGTGAAAATAGAAGCCACTCTTATTTTATTGATAACTTAGAAATTACAATACTGCCATCTGGACATCGATTGGACCAAAGTTTTTTGTGTCACTTGTGTTTTTTATGGTGACAAACACAATCAAAGTTCACATTTAGCAGCTCACACATGTGAGACGCGTCTATTAATTTATTTTTAAACATAACCTGACTGCATCCACCTCCAGGTGTTTCACGGCGACCGTCCATCAAGCACTCAGTGTGGCAGCAGCTGCTGCAGCTGGACCACTGCAGGAACCAGCTGTGTGCATGTGTGTGTGTTTTGTTTGCATGTGTGTGTGTGTCCTTCCAGCCAGCTGTGAGGAGAGTGAGAGGTCTTTTCCACCAAAGTCAGCAGCACCTGGGCCAGCTCAGGGCAGGACCAGCAGCCAGACCAGGCCACCCAGCTTATCCTGTGGACTATTAGTCCCAGACTTTCTATTGTTGTTTTAAGCAAAAATCCCCCTCAGATACTTTTACATCGCTCATCAGTCTGCAATGCTCAGTGCATTCCACAAGTTCATGTGAGATGCAGTGCTGTGATTCATGCTTTAGAAGGACCCACCTTGCCTGAACCTGCTCCCCTGATAAACATGCAGAGAATGAGCTATACATTATATAAGCATGTAGAAAGAGCATTACCTTTTCTAAGACGAGAGACTAAGAGCTGGCCCCTGACTCTGACTGCATCCTCTGTGTGGCCACCTATGGCATCCTAATGCGTCATCAATATTCAGCACATATGGCTTACAATAATAAGATAAATCATACTTTGGATAGAAACATAATCAGTTAACACAGAACATAATCAATTATTTGTTTAGATCTTGTTGTAGGGTATTCTGGCTCAGGATCACCTGCTTGCAACATGTAATCCTGCAGGCACAGAAGATAGGAACTGAATTATGAAATCACATGTTTATTTTTTGAAGGTTCTTGTGTGTTTGCTAGAATTTATGGTGAAATGCAGGCATGAAATGGACGAGAGGTTTGGATATTAGAAGTGGTCTGAAGAAAGGCATCGTGGAGAACTTGCAGTCTGGTTTAGCGATGATGTAGAACTGGGTATCTACAAATGATTTATCTTATGCATGCAGAATGGCAGCTATTCAATGTTGATATTGAATGTTAGTTCAAATAATCAAAATTCCTCCACAATTTTGGAAACCTTACCACTGAACAGCATGACTAATGGTCTCGGTCGTTCTCATTTCAGATGTCACATATTTACTTGTGTAGTACATGAATTTCCATAGGGTGGTGTCTTGAATCTGAAGATACGAGTCGGACACTTGCATTTTGCAACTTTTATGCCCCCCTGGCAAGTTTTAGTGATCATCTTAGATATACTGACCACCCCCCTGAATGCCTGCAAAAAAACAGTCTGCTCATATTTTGCGTTTACTCGCCCTTTGTCAGTAAAAGGCTCTTTCCACTTCAAAGCCAAGATGTTGACCAATGAGGATGAGACAAATGATAGATCTACCACAGTTACCACAGAGGCTGAAAATCTGAATAGTTGTTATATCACATTGTTGTCATTGTGAGCTTCAGATCAGTCTATTGACCTTGAAGGAGAGGTAAATAATTCTGGACATGCTCCTGTTTTTAGTGAATTTCCATAGCTGTGTTTGATGCTGCAAAAGCACTTACAGTACAGGTGTAACATAAGTGCAAGTATGTGATTTTTAGGAAAATGAACCTCTGTTCCATCCATTGGTGACATGTTGGCCTACCACTAAAATTCCATTCGTGACGCTGCTGTTAAATACATCATTATTATCATGACAGAAAGAAATTCAAATCCCACCTTGAGTTAGGAGAAGTAACCTGCTGCATTTTAAACAGAGGAAGAGAATTGTTGCTTAACCAGACGTCACCCTTGCACGGGCTAAGGCAGCTTTCAGCCTGATCCGCAAGCCGCGAAAACCCTCGCTAAGAGAAAGAGCAGCTTTACAGCAGGATTAGAGCCCCGTCTACCTTTTCCTCCTTTTTCTTTTCTGTCTCTCTCTCACTCTCTCTTCTTTCTACCTAGGACAAACATAACATAGCCTGCTATTCACGTCACATCTTGCCAGTAGCCATCACCTCGATGGGAGCCAGTGCTCCACGCACGGTCTGGTGTTGAGTTCCACCAATAGGGGCAGGTTACCAGCTCCCACTGCCAACAATGTCCATAGAGTGCAAATGTTTATTTTAAAAGTTATGTTCGAGTATTGATTTTATTTCATTTTCCCTCCTCCTAGCCCGCCTGCTCTTGGCTCAGGTAAAGTGCCTGTCCATCATGAGGTTTTCCTGCTGGAGCCAGGCATGTTGTCTGTCTCATAAAAGCCGCTACTATAGTATAATGTAGCCCCGTGCCCCGAAATGTCCGCCTTTCCTCTCCAAGCACGCTGAGCTTCCACTGAGGATGTGTGTGTGTAGTGTGTGGCCCTGTCCAAGAAAAATATGTTAGGGGGCCTCATGTCTTATAATAGTCTGGACATAGAATATCTCACCTACTAGCAGGAAAAATATAACAGTTAACATAATACCCGATATGTCTCTTTACCCACTTATCTTATTTTATATACTGACCCTGTATTTGTATTCAATTAGCTTTAAATGGGTTTATGTTTAATATATGGAGTCACACTAACATTCTCTGTTCCCAAAACATATAGCGTAAAATATATTATCTTTCGCGCTTCCTGTCTGAAGTGCGGCTCACTTTCCACTGTGTTCGTGCTTTCTGGAGCAGGTTATTGCTTTTGAAAAAGACAGAAAAAGATCTGAAAATAGCTCGCGCACAAGACATGAGCCAGACGTCCTGTCATTCCCTGCAGCACTCCTGAAGCGAGGCAGACGATAACTACGATAAGTCTGAAGATGAAAGCGGACAGCAGCAGGTATAAAGGTCACTGTGTTAGCTGCTCTGTTTCAAAGTCCGCAAACATTTCTACAGCGTGTTAAAACCACACTTGGGTTTGAGTAGTTCCAAATGACATCAATCCTCAGTATAAGTGCTTTGTTTGTTTAATTGGCAGCATTTTCAGATGACGAATCATTCGAAACTGCCCGTGGCCTCAGGACCATTAGATTTAGTTTATCTACTAGACAGATTTTAGATAGTCCAAAGTTTAAGTTGCATAAAAAAGTTTATGAACCCTCTGGAATGTTTCTGTATTTCTGCATAATGAAGTTGTGCTACAGTTTGTGCAAAAGTTTTGAGACACCCTTCAATTTTTTATAGTTGGCTTCCAAGAAGCCAGACTTTCATCTAATTTTTAAAGTAGTCTTGAGCCAGACCACTGTTCTCCAGGCTTTCACAGGGTCTTTGGCTGCTTTTTCACTCAGTTTCAGTCCAATCGTTTTACCTGATTATTTTCAGATGAATGTTTTTTGTTTGTTTGGCCACTAATACTGACCTATGACTCATTCAAGCTAATGCAACCAGCGACAAACAGTGTGTGTATACATAAATAAGAAAACCTAGCAAAAACAAAGCTTAAATGCCAAATTACACAAGATTTGGATTTAAAATCTGTGGCAACAGGTCTTAGGGAGTAATGAATCCAAATTTGATATTTCTGGTTGGTTGGTTCTGGAGTAGTACAGCCATCTGTAAAACACAGACGAGCGTTTGGCGCTGCATTTCGGCCAGCGGTGTTGGGGATTTTGTCAAAACTGAAGGAATGCAGAAATGCACCATCAGATTTTGATCCACCATGCAAATACCATCTGGAAAGAGTTTGGTTCACTTCAGTTTTCAGCATGACAATGATCCCAAACACATTGCCAGTGTGGTAAAGGCATACCTGGATAGAGACACACAATGGAATACTATCAGACATGGACTCCCCCACCCCCTGCCTCCAGCCAAGAGCTCAACATTATTGAAGCTTTTTGAGATCTTCTTTATAGAAAACAACGAAAACGGCGGCCAGCTTCCAATGAAAAGCGTTGGACTGTTCCTAAAGAAAAAATGGCAAGAAAGTTTGCCTAAGAGATTTTCAATTCAATTCAATTCAATTCAATTTTATTTATATAGCGCCAAATCACAACAAAAGTCGCCTCAAGGCGCTTTATATTGTACAGTAGATAGCACAATAATAAATACAGAGAAAAACCCAACAATCATATCATATGACCCCCTATGAGCAAGCACTTTGGCGACAGTGGGAAGGAAAAACTCCCTTTTAACAGGAAGAAACCTCCGGCAGAACCAGGCTCAGGGAGGGGCGGCCATCTGCTGCGACCGGTTGGGGTGAAAGAAGGAAAACAGGATGAAAGACATGCTGTGGAAGAGAGACAGAGATTAATAACAGATATGATTCGATGCAGAGAGGTCTATTAACACATAGTGAGTGAGAAGGTGACTGGAAAGGAAAAACTCAATGCATCATGGGAATCCCCGGCAGCCTACGTCTATTGCAGCATAACTAAGGGAGGATTCAGGGTCACCTGGTCCAGCCCTAACTATATGCTTTAGCAAAAAGGAAAGTTTTAAGCCTAACCTTGAAAGTAGAGATAGTGTCTGTCTCCTGAATCCAAACTGGAAGCTGGTTCCACAGAAGAGGGGCCTGAAAACTGAAGGCTCTCCCTCCCATTCTACTTTTAAATACTCTAGGAACAACAAGTAAGCCTGCAGAGCGAGAGCGAAGTGCTCTAATAGGGTGATATGGTACTACAAGGTCATTAAGATAAGATGGGGCCTGATTATTTAAGACCTTGTATGTGAGGAGCAGGATTTTGAATTCAATTCTGGATTTAACAGGAAGCCAATGAAGGGAAGCCAAAACAGGAGAAATATGCTCTCTCTTTCTAGTCCCTGTCAGTACTCTTGCTGCAGCATTTTGGATTAACTGAAGACTTTTCAGGGAGTTTTTAGGACATCCTGATAATAATGAGTTACAGTAGTCCAGCCTGGAAGTAATGAAGGCATGAACTAGTTTTTCAGCATCACTCTGAGACAGGATATTTCTAATTTTAGAGATGTTGCGCAAATGGAAGAAAGCAGTCTTACATATTTGTTTAATATGTGCCTTGAAGGACATGTCCTGGTCAAAAATGACTCCAAGGTTCCTCACAGCATTACTGGAGGCCAAGGTAATGCCATCCAGAGTAAGGATCTGCTTAGATACCATATTTCTAAGATTTTCAGGGCCGAGTACAATAACCTCAGTTTTATCTGAATTAAGAAGCAGGAAGTTAGCGGCCATCCAGGTCTTTATGTCTTTAAGACATTCCTGCAGTTTAACTAATTGGTGTGTGTTACCTGGCTTCATGGATAGATAGAGCTGCGTATCATCTGCATAGCAGTGAAAATTTATGCTATGTCTTCTAATGATGCTACCTAGGGGAAGCATGTATAATGTAAATAGAATTGGTCCTAGCACTGAACCCTGTGGAACTCCATAATTAACCTCAGCATGTGAAGAAGACTCTCCATTTACTTGAACAAATTGGAGTCTATTAGATAGATATGATACAAACCACTGCAGTGCAGTACCTGTAATACCTACAGCATGTTCTAATCGCTCTAATAGGATATTATGGTCGACAGTATCAAACGCTGCACTGAGGTCTAGCAGGACAAGCACAGAGA